>NW_028283564.1:0-300000 GCF_059441095.1 Idiotropiscis lumnitzeri | reverse complement strand
TAGCAAATGTGTACAGCGCGAGCTGAAAATGCATTTACAGCACTAAAAAAACCAAACTTTTATAACAGCTAAACCAAACGTTTCCAATGTAAATTTCCACCTTTATATAGTGTAAAAAGGCATCCTGAAGCCTGGAAAGTCATTAATTTGATTGTCCAGTATTTCCTTCATGAGATAATGCCTCACATAGCAAATGTGTACAGTGCGAGCTGAAAATGCATTTTCAGCACTAAAAAAACAAACTTTTATAACAGCTAAACCAAACGTTTCCAATGTAAATTCCACCTTTATTTAGTGTAAAAAGACATCCTGAAGCCTGGGCAGTCATTAATTTGATTGTCCAATATTTCCCTTATGAGATAATGCCTCTCATAGCAAATGTGTACAGCGCGAGCTGAAAATGCATTTACAGCACTAAAAAACCAAACTTTTATAACAGCTAAACCAAACGTTTCCAATGTAAATTTCCACCTTTATATAGTGTAGAAAGGCATCCTGAAGCCTGGAAAGTCATTAATTTGATTGTCCAGTATTTCCTTCATGAGATATTGCAACACTTAGAAAAAGTGTACAGCGCCAGGAGACAATGAATTTTCAGCACTAAAAAACCGAAACTTCATTAACAGCTAAACTAAACGTTTCCAATGTAAATTTCCACCTTTATATAGTGTAAAAAGACATCCTGAAGCCTGGGCAGCCATTAATTTGATTGTCCAATATTTCCCTCATGAGATAATGCCTCTCATAGCAAATGTGTACAGCGCGAGCTGAAAATGCATTTACAGCACTAAAAAACCAAACTTTTATAACAGCTAAACCAAACGTTTCCAATGTAAATTTCCACCTTTATATAGTGTAAAAAGACATCCTGAAGCCTGGGCAGTCATTAATTTGATTGTCCAATATTTCCCTTATGAGATAATGCCTCTCATAGCAAATGTGTACAGCGCGAGCTGAAAATGCATTTACAGCACTAAAAAACCAAACTTTTATAACAGCTAAACCAAACGTTTCCAATGTAAATTTCTACCTTTATATAGTGTAGAAAGGCATCCTGAAGCCTGGAAAGTCATTAATTTGATTGTCCAGTATTTCCTTCATGAGATATTGCAACACTTAGAAAAAGTGTACAGCGCCAGCAGACAATGAATTTTCAGCACTAAAAAAACGAAACTTCATTAACAGCTAAACTAAACGTTTCCAATGTAAATTTCCACCTTTATATAGTGTAAAAAGACATCCTGAAGCCTGGGCAGTCATTAATTTGATTGTCCAATATTTCCCTTATGAGATAATGCCTCTCATAGCAAATGTGTACAGCGCGAGCTGAAAATGCATTTACAGCACTAAAAAACCAAACTTTTATAACAGCTAAACCAAACGTTTCCAATGTAAATTTCCACATTTATATAGTGTAGAAAGGCATCCTGAAGCCTGGAAAGTCATTAATTTGATTGTCCAGTATTTCCTTCATGAGATATTGCAACACTTAGAAAAAGTGTACAGCGCCAGCAGACAATGAATTTTCAGCACTAAAAAAACGAAACTTCATTAACAGCTAAACCAAACGTTTCCAATGTAAATTTCCACATTTATAGAGTGTAAAAGGGCATCCTGAAGCCTGGGAAGTCATTAATTTGATTGTCCAGTATTTCCCTTATGAGATAATCTCACATAGCAAATGTGTACAGTGCGAGCTGAAAATGCATTTTCAGCACTAAAAAACCAAACTTTTATAACAGCTAAACCAAACGTTTCCAATGTAAATTTCCACCTTTATATAGTGTAAAAAGACATCCTGAAGCCTGGGCAGTCATTAATTTGATTGTCCAGTATTTCCCTTATGAGATAATGCCTCACATAGCAAATGTGTACAGCGCGAGCTGAAAATGCATTTACAGCACTAAAAAAACAAACTTTTATAACAGCTAAACTAAACGTTTCCAATGTAAATTTCCACCTTTATATAGTGTAAAAAGACATCCTGAAGCCTGGGCAGTCATTAATTTGATTGTCCAATATTTCCCTTATGAGATAATGCCTCTCATAGCAAATGTGTACAGCGCGAGCTGAAAATGCATTTACAGCACTAAAAAACCAAACTTTTATAACAGCTAAACCAAACGTTTCCAATGTAAATTTCCACCTTTAGATAGTGTAAAAAGACATCCTGAAGCCTGGGCAGTCATTAATTTGATTGTCCAGTATTTCCCTTATGAGATAATGCCTCACATAGCAAATGTGTACAGTGCGAGCTGAAAATGCATTTTCAGCACTAAAAAAACCAAACTTTTATCACAGCTAAACCAAACGTTTCCAATGTAAATTTCCACCTTTATATAGTGTAAAAAGACATCCTGAAGCCTGGGCAGTCATTAATTTGATTGTCCAATATTTCCCTTATGAGATAATGCCTCTCATAGCAAATGTGTACAGCGCGAGCTGAAAATGCATTTACAGATCTAAAAAACCAAACTTGTATAACAGCTAAACCAAACGTTTCCAATGTAAATTTCCACCTTTATATAGTGTAGAAAGGCATCCTGAAGCCTGGAAAGTCATTAATTTGATTGTCCAGTATTTCCTTCATGAGATATTGCAACACTTAGAAAAAGTGTACAGCGCCAGCAGACAATGAATTTTCAGCACTAAAAAAACGAAACTTCATTAACAGCTAAACCAAACGTTTCCAATGTAAATTTCCACATTTATAGAGTGTAAAAAGGCATCCTGAAGCCTGGGAAGTCATTAATTTGATTGTCCAATATTTCCCTTATGAGATAATGCCTCTCATAGCAAATGTGTACAGCGCGAGCTGAAAATGCATTTACAGCACTAAAAAACCAAACTTTTATAACAGCTAAACCAAACGTTTCCAATGTAAATTTCCACATTTATATCGTGTAGAAAGGCATCCTGAAGCCTGGAAAGTCATTAATTTTATTGTCCAGTATTTCCTTCATGAGATATTGCAACACTTAGAAAAAGTGTACAGCGCCAGCAGACAATGAATTTTCAGCACTAAAAAAACGAAACTTCATTAACAGCTAAACCAAACGTTTCCAATGTAAATTTCCACATTTATAGAGTGTAAAAGGGCATCCTGAAGCCTGGGAAGTCATTAATTTGATTGTCCAGTATTTCCCTTATGAGATAATGCCTCACATAGCAAATGTGTACAGTGCGAGCTGAAAATGCATTTTCAGCACTAAAAAACCAAACTTTTATAACAGCTAAACCAAACGTTTCCAATGTAAATTTCCACCTTTATATAGTGTAAAAAGACATCCTGAAGCCTGGGCAGTCATTAATTTGATTGTCCAGTATTTCCCTTATGAGATAATGCCTCACATAGCAAATGTGTACAGCGCGAGCTGAAAATGCATTTACAGCACTAAAAAAACAAACTTTTATAACAGCTAAACTAAACGTTTCCAATGTAAATTTCCACCTTTATATAGTGTAAAAAGACATCCTGAAGCCTGGGCAGTCATTAATTTGATTGTCCAATATTTCCCTGATGAGATAATGCCTCTCATAGCAAATGTGTACAGCGCGAGCTGAAAATGCATTTACAGCACTAAAAAAACAAACTTTTATAACAGCTAAACCAAACGTTTCCAATGTAAATTTCCACCTTTATATAGTGTAGAAAGGCATCCTGAAGCCTGGAAAGTCATTAATTTGATTGTCCAGTATTTCCTTCATGAGATATTGCAACACTTAGAAAAAGTGTACAGCGCCAGCAGACAATGAATTTTCAGCACTAAAAAAACGAAACTTCATTAACAGCTAAACCAAACGTTTCCAATGTAAATTTCCACATTTATATAGTGTAAAAAGACATCCTGAAGCCTGGGCAGCCATTAATTTGATTGTCCAATATTTCCCTTATGAGATAAGGCCTCTCATAGCAAATGTGTACAGCGCGAGCTGAAAATGCATTTACAGCACTAAAAAACCAAACTTTTATAACAGCTAAACCAAACGTTTCCAATGTAAATTTCCACCTTTATATAGTGTAAAAAGACATCCTGAAGCCTGGGCAGTCATTAATTTGATTGTCCAATATTTCCCTTATGAGATAATGCCTCTCATAGCAAATGTGTACAGCGCGAGCTGAAAATGCATTTACAGCACTAAAAAACCAAACTTTTATAACAGCTAAACCAAACGTTTCCAATGTAAATTTCTACCTTTATATAGTGTAGAAAGGCATCCTGAAGCCTGGAAAGTCATTAATTTGATTGTCCAGTATTTCCTTCATGAGATATTGCAACACTTAGAAAAAGTGTACTGCGCCAGCAGACAATGAATTTTCAGCACTAAAAAAACGAAACTTCATTAACAGCTAAACTAAACGTTTCCAATGTAAATTTCCACCTTTATATAGTGTAAAAAGACATCCTGAAGTCTGGGCAGTCATTAATTTGATTGTCCAATATTTCCCTTATGATATAATGCCTCTCATAGCAAATGTGTACAGCGCGAGCTGAAAATGCATTTACAGCACTAAAAAACCAAACTTTTATAACAGCTAAACCAAACGTTTCCAATGTAAATTTCCACCTTTATATAGTGTAGAAAGGCATCCTGAAGCCTGGAAAGTCATTAATTTGATTGTCCAGTATTTCCTTCATGAGATATTGCAACACTTAGAAAAAGTGTACAGCGCCAGCAGACAATGAATTTTCAGCACTAAAAAAACGAAACTTCATTAACAGCTAAACCAAACGTTTCCAATGTAAATTTCCACATTTATAGAGTGTAAAAAGGCATCCTGAAGCCTGGGAAGTCATTAATTTGATTGTCCAGTATTTCCCTTATGAGATAATGCCTCACATAGCAAATGTGTACAGTGCGAGCTGAAAATGCATTTTCAGCACTAAAAAACCAAACTTTTATAACAGCTAAACCAAACGTTTCCAATGTAAATTTCCACCTTTATATAGTGTAAAAAGACATCCTGAAGCCTGGGCAGTCATTAATTTGATTGTCCAGTATTTCCCTTATGAGAATAATGCCTCACATAGCAAATGTGTACAGCGCGAGCTGAAAATGCATTTACAGCACTAAAAAAACA
The DNA here is from genome assembly GCF_059441095.1 of Idiotropiscis lumnitzeri. Classification (NCBI taxonomy): domain Eukaryota; kingdom Metazoa; phylum Chordata; class Actinopteri; order Syngnathiformes; family Syngnathidae; genus Idiotropiscis; species Idiotropiscis lumnitzeri. Next base: position 294,917 of record NW_028283564.1, on the reverse strand, counting down.
AACTTTTATAACAGCTAAACTAAACGTTTCCAATGTAAATTTCCACCTTTATATAGTGTAAAAAGACATCCTGAAGCCTGGGCAGTCATTAATTTGATTGTCCAATATTTCCCTTATGAGATAATGCCTCTCATAGCAAATGTGTACAGCGCGAGCTGAAAATGCATTTACAGGACTAAAAACCCAAACTTTTATAACAGCTAAACCAAACGTTTCCAATGTAAATTTCCACCTTTATATAGTGTAGAAAGGCATCTTGAAGCCTGGAAAGTCATTAATTTGATTGTCCAGTATTTCCTTCATGAGATATTGCAACACTTAGAAAAGGTGTACAGCGCCAGCAGACAATGAATTTTCAGCACTAAAAAAACGAAACTTCATTAACAGCTAAACCAAACGTTTCCAATGTAAATTTCCACATTTATAGAGTGTAAAAAGGCATCCTGAAGCCTGGGAAGTCATTAATTTGATTGTTCAGTATTTCCCTTATGAGATAATGCCTCACATAGCAAATGTGTACAGTGCGAGCTGAAAATGCATTTTCAGCACTAAAAAACCAAACTTTTATAACAGCTAAACCAAACGTTTCCAATGTAAATTTCCACCTTTATATAGTGTAAAAAGACATCCTGAAGCCTGGGCAGTCATTAATTCGATTGTCCAATATTTCCTTTATGAGATAATGCCTCTCATAGCAAATGTGTACAGCGCGAGCTGAAAATGCATTTACAGCACTAAAAAACCAAACTTTTATAACAGCTAAACCAAACGTTTCCAATGTAAATTTCCACCTTTATATAGTGTAAAAAGGCATCCTGAAGCCTGGAAAGTCATTAATTTGATTGTCCAGTATTTCCTTCATGAGATAATGCCTCACATAGCAAATGTGTACAGTGCGAGCTGAAAATGCATTTTCAGCACTAAAAAACCAAACTTTTATAACAGCTAAACCAAACGTTTCCAATGTAAATTCCACCTTTATATAGTGTAAAAAGACATCCTGAAGCCTGGGCAGTCATTAATTTGATTGTCCAATATTTCCCTTATGAGATAATGCCTCTCATAGCAAATGTGTACAGCGCGAGCTGAAAATGCATTTACAGCACTAAAAAACCAAACTTTTATAACAGCTAAACCAAACGTTTCCAATGTAAATTTCCACCTTTATATAGTGTAAAAAGACATCCTGAAGCCTGGGCAGTCATTAATTTGATTGTCCAATATTTCCCTTATGAGATAATGCCTCTCATAGCAAATGTGTACAGCGCGAGCTGAAAATGCATTTACAGCACTAAAAAACCAAACTTTTATAACAGCTAAACCAAACGTTTCCAATGTAAATTTCCACCTTTATATAGTGTAGAAAGGCATCCTGAAGCCTGGAAAGTCATTAATTTGATTGTCCAGTATTTCCTTCATGAGATATTGCAACACTTAGAAAAGGTGTACAGCGCCAGCAGACAATGAATTTTCAGCACTAAAAAAACGAAACTTCATTAACAGCTAAACCAAACGTTTCCAATGTAAATTTCCACATTTATAGAGTGTAAAAAGGCATCCTGAAGCCTGGGAAGTCATTAATTTGATTGTCCAGTATTTCCCTTATGAGATAATGCCTCACATAGCAAATGTGTACAGTGCGAGCTGAAAATGCATTTTCAGCACTAAAAAAACAAACTTTTATAACAGCTAAACCAAACGTTTCCAATGTAAATTTCCACCTTTATATAGTGTAAAAAGACATCCTGAAGCCTGGGCAGTCATTAATTCGATTGTCCAATATTTCCTTTATGAGATAATGCCTCTCATAGCAAATGTGTACAGCGCGAGCTGAAAATGCATTTACAGCACTAAAAAACCAAACTTTTATAACAGCTAAACCAAACGTTTCCAATGTAAATTTCCACCTTTATATAGTGTAAAAAGGCATCCTGAAGCCTGGAAAGTCTTTAATTTGATTGTCCAGTATTTCCTTCATGAGATAATGCCTCACATAGCAAATGTGTACAGTGCGAGCTGAAAATGCATTTTCAGCACTAAAAAACCAAACTTTTATAACAGCTAAACCAAACGTTTCCAATGTAAATTCCACCTTTATATAGTGTAAAAAGACATCCTGAAGCCTGGGCAGTCATTAATTTGATTGTCCAATATTTCCCTTATGAGATAATGCCTCTCATAGCAAATGTGTACAGCGCGAGCTGAAAATGCATTTACAGCACTAAAAAACCAAATTTTTATAACAGCTAAACCAAACGTTTCCAATGTAAATTTCCACCTTTATATAGTGTAGAAAGGCATCCTGAAGCCTGGAAAGTCATTAATTTGATTGTCCAGTATTTCCTTCATGAGATATTGCAACACTTAGAAAAAGTGTACAGCGCCAGGAGACAATGAATTTTCAGCACTAAAAAACCGAAACTTCATTAACAGCTAAACTAAACGTTTCCAATGTAAATTTCCACCTTTATATAGTGTAAAAAGACATCCTGAAGCCTGGGCAGCCATTAATTTGATTGTCCAATATTTCCCTCATGAGATAATGCCTCTCATAGCAAATGTGTACAGCGCGAGCTGAAAATGCATTTACAGCACTAAAAAACCAAACTTTTATAACAGCTAAACCAAACGTTTCCAATGTAAATTTCCACCTTTATATAGTGTAAAAAGACATCCTGAAGCCTGGGCAGTCATTAATTTGATTGTCCAATATTTCCCTTATGAGATAATGCCTCTCATAGCAAATGTGTACAGCGCGAGCTGAAAATGCATTTACAGCACTAAAAAACCAAACTTTTATAACAGCTAAACCAAACGTTTCCAATGTAAATTTCTACCTTTATATAGTGTAGAAAGGCATCCTGAAGCCTGGAAAGTCATTAATTTGATTGTCCAGTATTTCCTTCATGAGATATTGCAACACTTAGAAAAAGTGTACAGCGCCAGCAGACAATGAATTTTCAGCACTAAAAAAACGAAACTTCATTAACAGCTAAACTAAACGTTTCCAATGTAAATTTCCACCTTTATATCGTGTAAAAAGACATCCTGAAGCCTGGGCAGTCATTAATTTGATTGTCCAATATTTCCCTTATGAGATAATGCCTCTCATAGCAAATGTGTACAGCGCGAGCTGAAAATGCATTTACAGCACTAAAAAACCAAACTTTTATAACAGCTAAACCAAACGTTTCCAATGTAAATTTCCACATTTATATAGTGTAGAAAGGCATCCTGAAGCCTGGAAAGTCATTAATTTGATTGTCCAGTATTTCCTTCATGAGATATTGCAACACTTAGAAAAAGTGTACAGCGCCAGCAGACAATGAATTTTAAGCACTAAAAAAACGAAACTTCATTAACAGCTAAACCAAACGTTTCCAATGTAAATTTCCACATTTATAGAGTGTAAAAGGGCATCCTGAAGCCTGGGAAGTCATTAATTTGATTGTCCAGTATTTCCCTTATGAGATAATGCCTCACATAGCAAATGTGTACAGTGCGAGCTGAAAATGCATTTTCAGCACTAAAAAACCAAACTTTTATAACAGCTAAACCAAACGTTTCCAATGTAAATTTCCACCTTTATATAGTGTAAAAAGACATTCTGAAGCCTGGGCAGTCATTAATTTGATTGTCCAGTATTTCCCTTATGAGATAATGCCTCACATAGCAAATGTGTACAGCGCGAGCTGAAAATGCATTTACAGCACTAAAAAAACAAACTTTTATAACAGCTAAACTAAACGTTTCCAATGTAAATTTCCACCTTTATATAGTGTAAAAAGACATCCTGAAGCCTGGGCAGTCATTAATTTGATTGTCCAATATTTCCCTTATGAGATAATGCCTCTCATAGCAAATGTGTACAGCGCGAGCTGAAAATGCATTTACAGCACTAAAAAAACAAACTTTTATAACAGCTAAACCAAACGTTTCCAATGTAAATTTCCACCTTTATATAGTGTAGAAAGGCATCCTGAAGCCTGGAAAGTCATTAATTTGATTGTCCAGTATTTCCTTCATGAGATATTGCAACACTTAGAAAAAGTGTACAGCGCCAGCAGACAATGAATTTTCAGCACTAAAAAAACGAAACTTCATTAACAGCTAAACCAAACGTTTCCAATGTAAATTTCCACATTTATATAGTGTAAAAAGACATCCTGAAGCCTGGGCAGCCATTAATTTGATTGTCCAATATTTCCCTTATGAGATAATGCCTCTCATAACAAATGTGTACAGCGCGAGCTGAAAATGCATTTACAGCACTAAAAAACCAAACTTTTATAACAGCTAAACCAAACGTTTCCAATGTAAATTTCCACCTTTATATAGTGTAAAAAGACATCCTGAAGCCTGGGCAGTCATTAATTTGATTGTCCAATATTTCCCTTATGAGATAATGCCTCTCATAGCAAATGTGTACAGCGCGAGCTGAAAATGCATTTACAGCACTAAAAAACCAAACTTTTATAACAGCTAAACCAAACGTTTCCAATGTAAATTTCTACCTTTATATAGTGTAGAAAGGCATCCTGAAGCCTGGAAAGTCATTAATTTGATTGTCCAGTATTTCCTTCATGAGATATTGCAACACTTAGAAAAAGTGTACAGCGCCAGCAGACAATGAATTTTCAGCACTAAAAAAACGAAACTTCATTACAGCTAAACTAAACGTTTCCAATGTAAATTTCCACCTTTATATAGTGTAAAAAGACATCCTGAAGCCTGGGCAGTCATTAATTTGATTGTCCAATATTTCCCTTATGATATAATGCCTCTCATAGCAAATGTGTACAGCGCGAGCTGAAAATGCATTTACAGCACTAAAAAAACAAACTTTTATAACAGCTAAACCAAACGTTTCCAATGTAAATTTCCACCTTTATATAGTGTAGAAAGGCATCCTGAAGCCTGGAAAGTCATTAATTTGATTGTCCAGTATTTCCTTCATGAGATATTGCAACACTTAGAAAAAGTGTACAGCGCCAGCAGACAATGAATTTTCAGCACTAAAAAAACGAAACTTCATTAACAGCTAAACCAAACGTTTCCAATGTAAATTTCCACATTTATAGAGTGTAAAAAGGCATCCTGAAGCCTGGGAAGTCATTAATTTGATTGTCCAGTATTTCCCTTATGAGATAATGCCTCACATAGCAAATGTGTACAGTGCGAGCTGAAAATGCATTTTCAGCACTAAAAAACCAAACTTTTATAACAGCTAAACCAAACGTTTCCAATGTAAATTTCCACCTTTATATAGTGTAAAAAGACATCCTGAAGCCTGGGCAGTCATTAATTTGATTGTCCAGTATTTCCCTTATGAGATAATGCCTCACATAGCAAATGTGTACAGCGCGAGCTGAAAATGCATTTACAGCACTAAAAAAACAAACTTTTATAACAGCTAAACTAAACGTTTCCAATGTAAATTTCCACCTTTATATAGTGTAAAAAGACATCCTGAAGCCTGGGCAGTCATTAATTTGATTGTCCAATATTTCCATTATGAGATAATGCCTCTCATAGCAAATGTGTACAGCGCGAGCTGAAAATGCATTTACAGGACTAAAAACCCAAACTTTTATAACAGCTAAACCAAACGTTTCCAATGTAAATTTCCACCTTTATATAGTGTAGAAAGGCATCTTGAAGCCTGGAAAGTCATTAATTTGATTGTCCAGTATTTCCTTCATGAGATATTGCAACACTTAGAAAAGGTGTACAGCGCCAGCAGACAATGAATTTTCAGCACTAAAAAAACGAAACTTCATTAACAGCTAAACCAAACGTTTCCAATGTAAATTTCCACATTTATAGAGTGTAAAAAGGCATCCTGAAGCCTGGGAAGTCATTAATTTGATTGTCCAGTATTTCCCTTATGAGATAATGCCTCACATAGCAAATGTGTACAGTGCGAGCTGAAAATGCATTTTCAGCACTAAAAAACCAAACTTTTATAACAGCTAAACCAAACGTTTCCAATGTAAATTTCCACCTTTATATAGTGTAAAAAGACATCCTGAAGCCTGGGCAGTCATTAATTCGATTGTCCAATATTTCCTTTATGAGATAATGCCTCTCATAGCAAATGTGTACAGCGCGAGCTGAAAATGCATTTACAGCACTAAAAAACCAAACTTTTATAACAGCTAAACCAAACGTTTCCAATGTAAATTTCCACCTTTATATAGTGTAAAAAGGCATCCTGAAGCCTGGAAAGTCATTAATTTGATTGTCCAGTATTTCCTTCATGAGATAATGCCTCACATAGCAAATGTGTACAGTGCGAGCTGAAAATGCATTTTCAGCACTAAAAAACCAAACTTTTATAACAGCTAAACCAAACGTTTCCAATGTAAATTCCACCTTTATATAGTGTAAAAAGACATCCTGAAGCCTGGGCAGTCATTAATTTGATTGTCCAATATTTCCCTTATGAGATAATGCCTCTCATAGCAAATGTGTACAGCGCGAGCTGAAAATGCATTTACAGCACTAAAAAACCAAACTTTTATAACAGCTAAACCAAACGTTTCCAATGTAAATTTCCACCTTTATATAGTGTAGAAAGGCATCCTGAAGCCTGGAAAGTCATTAATTTGATTGTCCAGTATTTCCTTCATGAGATATTGCAACACTTAGAAAAAGTGTACAGCGCCAGGAGACAATGAATTTTCAGCACTAAAAAACCGAAACTTCATTAACAGCTAAACTAAACGTTTCCAATGTAAATTTCCACCTTTATATAGTGTAAAAAGACATCCTGAAGCCTGGGCAGCCATTAATTTGATTGTCCAATATTTCCCTTATGAGATAATGCCTCTCATAGCAAATGTGTACAGCGCGAGCTGAAAATGCATTTACAGCACTAAAAAACCAAACTTTTATAACAGCTAAACCAAACGTTTCCAATGTAAATTTCCACCTTTATATAGTGTAAAAAGACATCCTGAAGCCTGGGCAGTCATTAATTTGATTGTCCAATATTTCCCTTATGAGATAATGCCTCTCATAGCAAATGTGTACAGCGCGAGCTGAAAATGCATTTACAGCACTAAAAAACCAAACTTTTATAACAGCTAAACCAAACGTTTCCAATGTAAATTTCTACCTTTATATAGTGTAGAAAGGCATCCTGAAGCCTGGAAAGTCATTAATTTGATTGTCCAGTATTTCCTTCATGAGATATTGCAACACTTAGAAAAAGTGTACAGCGCCAGCAGACAATGAATTTTCAGCACTAAAAAAACGAAACTTCATTAACAGCTAAACTAAACCTTTCCAATGTAAATTTCCACCTTTATATAGTGTAAAAAGACATCCTGAAGCCTGGGCAGTCATTAATTTGATTGTCCAATATTTCCCTTATGAGATAATGCCTCTCATAGCAAATGTGTACAGCGCGAGCTGAAAATGCATTTACTACAGCACTAAAAAACCAAACTTTTATAACAGCTAAACCAAACGTTTCCAATGTAAATTTCCACATTTATATAGTGTAGAAAGGCATCTTGAAGCCTGGAAAGTCATTAATTTGATTGTCCAGTATTTCCTTCATGAGATATTGCAACACTTAGAAAAAGCGTACAGCGCCAGCAGACAATGAATTTTCAGCACTAAAAAAACGAAACTTCATTAACAGCTAAACCAAACGTTTCCAATGTAAATTTCCACATTTATAGAGTGTAAAAGGGCATCCTGAAGCCTGGGAAGTCATTAATTTGATTGTCCAGTATTTCCCTTATGAGATAATGCCTCACATAGCAAATGTGTACAGTGCGAGCTGAAAATGCATTTTCAGCACTAAAAAAACCAAACTTTTATAACAGCTAAACCAAACGTTTCCAATGTAAATTTCCACCTTTATATAGTGTAAAAAGACATCCTGGAGCCTGGGCAGTCATTAATTTGATTGTCCACTATTTCCCTTATGAGATAATGCCTCTCATAGCAAATTTGTACAGCGCGAGCTGAAAATGCACTTACAGCACTAAAAAAACAAACTTTTATAACAGCTAAACCAAACGTTTCCAATGTACATTTCCACCTTTATATAGTGTAGAAAGGCATCCTGAAGCCTGGAAAGTCATTGATTTGATTGTCCAGTATTTCCTTCATGAGATATTGCAACACTTAGAAAAAGTGTACAGCGCCAGCAGACAATGAATTTTCAGCACTAAAAAAAACGAAACTTCATTAACAGCTAAACTAAACGTTTCCAATGTAAATTTCCACCTTTATATAGAGTAAAAAGACATCCTGAAGCCTGGGCAGCCATTAATTTGATTGTCCAATATTTCCCTTATGAGATAATGCCTCTCATAGCAAATGTGTACAGCGCGAGCTGAAAATGCATTTACAGCACTAAAAAACCAAACTTTTATAACAGCTAAACCAAACGTTTCCAATGTAAATTTCCACCTTTATATAGTGTAGAAAGGCATCCTGAAGCCTGGAAAGTCATTAATTTGATTGTCCAGTATTTCCTTCATGAGATATTGCAACACTTAGAAAAAGTGTACAGCGCCAGCAGACAATGAATTTTCAGCACTAAAAAAACGAAACTTCATTAACAGCTAAACCAAACGTTTCCAATGTAAATTTCCACATTTATAGAGTGTAAAAAGGCATCCTGAAGCCTGGGAAGTCATTAATTTGATTGTCCAGTATTTCCCTTATGAGATAATGCCTCACATAGCAAATGTGTACAGTGCGAGCTGAAAATGCATTTTCAGCACTAAAAAAACAAACTTTTATAACAGCTAAACCAAACGTTTCCAATGTAAATTTCCACCTTTATATAGTGTAAAAAGACATCCTGAAGCCTGGGCAGTCATTAATTTGATTGTCCAGTATTTCCCTTATGAGATAATGCCTCACATAGCAAATGTGTACAGTGCGAGCTGAAAATGCATTTTCAGCACTAAAAAAACAAACTTTTATAACAGCTAAACCAAACGTTTCCAATGTAAATTTCCACCTTTATATAGTGTAAAAAGACATCCTGAAGCCTGGGCAGTCATTAATTTGATTGTCCAATATTTCCCTTATGAGATAATGCCTCTCATAGCAAATGTGTACAGCGCGAGCTGAAAATGCATTTACAGCACTAAAAAACCAAACTTTTATAACAGCTAAACCAAACGTTTCCAATGTAAATTTCCACCTTTATATAGTGTAGAAAGGCATCCTGAAGCCTGGAAAGTCATTAATTTGATTGTCCAGTATTTCCTTCATGAGATATTGCAACACTTAGAAAAAGTGTACAGCGCCAGCAGACAATGAATTTTCAGCACTAAAAAAACGAAACTTCATTAACAGCTAAACCAAACGTTTCCAATGTAAATTTCCACATTTATAGAGTGTAAAAAGGCATCCTGAAGCCTGGGAAGTCATTAATTTGATTGTCCAGTATTTCCCTTATGAGATAATGCCTCACATAGCAAATGTGTACAGTGCGAGCTGAAAATGCATTTTCAGCACTAAAAAAACAAACTTTTATAACAGCTAAACCAAACGTTTCCAATGTAAATTTCCACCTTTATATAGTGTAAAAAGACATCCTGAAGCCTGGGCAGTCATTAATTTGATTGTCCAGTATTTCCCTTATGAGATAATGCCTCACATAGCAAATGTGTACAGCGCGAGCTGAAAATGCATTTACAGCACAAAAAAACCAAACTTTTATAACAGCTAAACCAAACGTTTCCAATGTAAATTTCCACCTTTATATAGTGTAAAAAGACATCCTGAAGCCTGGGCAGTCATTAATTTGATTGTCCAATATTTCCCTTATGAGATAATGCCTCTCATAGCAAATGTGTACAGCGCGAGCTGAAAATGCATTTACAGCACTAAAAAACCAAACTTTTATAACAGCTAAACCAAACGTTTCCAATGTAAATTTCCACCTTTATATAGTGTAGAAAGGCATCCTGAAGCCTGGAAAGTCATTAATTTGATTGGCCAGTATTTCCTTCATGAGATATTGCAACACTTAGAAAAAGTGTACAGCGCCAGCAGACAATGAATTTTCAGCACTAAAAAAAAACGAAACTTCATTAACAGCTAAACTAAACGTTTCCAATGTAAATTTCCACCTTTATATAGTGTAAAAAGACATCCTGAAGCCTGGGCAGTCATTAATTTGATTGGCCAATATTTCCCTTATGAGATAATGCCTCTCATTGCAAATGTGTACAGTGCGAGCTGAAAATGCATTTACAGCACGAAAAAAACAAACTTTTAAAACAGCTAAACCAAACGTTTCCAATGTAAATTTCCACCTTTATAGAGTGTAAAAAGGCATCCTGAAGCCTGGGAAGTCATTAATTTGATTGTCCAGTATTTCCCTTATGAGATAATGCCTCACATAGCAAATGTGTACAGTGCGAGCTGAAAATGCATTTTAAGCACTAAAAAACCAAACTTTTATAACAGCTAAACCAAACGTTTCCAATGTAAATTTCCACCTTTATATAGTGTAAAAAGACATCCTGAAGCCTGGGCAGTCATTAATTTGATTGTCCAATATTTCCCTTATGAGATAATGCCTCTCATAGCAAATGTGTACAGCGCGAGCTGAAAATGTATTTACAGCACTAAAAAAACAAACTTTTATAACAGCTAAACCAAACGTTTCCAATGTAAATTTCCACCTTTATATAGTGTAGAAAGGCATCCTGAAGCCTGGAAAGTCATAAATTTGATTGTCCAGTATTTCCTTCATGAGATATTGCAACACTTAGAAAAAGTGTACAGCGCCAGCAGACAATGAATTTTCAGCACTAAAAAAACGAAACTTCATTAACAGCTAAACTAAACGTTTCCAATGTATATTTCCACCTTTATATAGTGTAAAAAGACATCCTGAAGCCTGGGCAGTCATTAATTTGATTGTCCAATATTTCCCTTATGAGATAATGCCTCTCATATCAAATATGTACAGCGCGAGCTGAAAATGCATTTACAGCACTAAAAAACCAAACTTATATAACAGCTAAACCAAACGTTTCCAATGTAAATTTCCACCTTTATCTAGTGTAGAAAGGCATCCTGAAGCCTGGAAAGTCATTAATTTGATTGTCCAGTATTTCCTTCATGAGATATTGCAACACTTAGAAAAAGTGTACAGCGCCAGCAGACAATGAATTTTCAGCACTAAAAAAACGAAACTTCATTAACAGCTAAACCAAACGTTTCCAATGTAAATTTCCACATTTATAGAGTGTAAAAGGGCATCCTGAAGCCTGGGAAGTCATTAATTTGATTGTCCAGTATTTCCCTTATGAGATAATGCCTCACATAGCAAATGTGTACAGTGCGAGCTGAAAATGCATTTTCAGCACTAAAAAACCAAACTTTTATAACAGCTAAACCAAACGTTTCCAATGTAAATTTCCACCTTTATATAGTGTAAAAAGACATCCTGAAGCCTGGGCAGTCATTAATTTGATTGTCCAGTATTTCCCTTATGAGATAATGCCTCACATAGCAAATGTGTACAGCGCGAGCTGAAAATGCATTTACAGCACTAAAAAAACAAACTTTTATAACAGCTAAACTAAACGTTTCCAATGTAAATTTCCACCTTTATATAGTGTAAAAAGACATCCTGAAGCCTGGGCAGTCATTAATTTGATTGTCCAATATTTCCCTTATGAGATAATGCCTCTCATAGTAAATGTGTACAGCGCGAGCTGAAAATGCATTTACAGCACTAAAAAAACAAACTTTTATAACAGCTAAACCAAACGTTTCCAATGTAAATTTCCACCTTTATATAGTGTAGAAAGGCATCCTGAAGCCTGGAAAGTCATTAATTTGATTGTCCAGTATTTCCTTCATGAGATATTGCAACACTTAGAAAAAGTGTACAGCGCCAGCAGACAATGAATTTTCAGCACTAAAAAAACGAAACTTCATTAACAGCTAAACCAAACGTTTCCAATGTAAATTTCCACATTTATATAGTGTAAAAAGACATCCTGAAGCCTGGGCAGCCATTAATTTGATTGTCCAATATTTCCCTTATGAGATAAGGCCTCTCATAGCAAATGTGTACAGCGCGAGCTGAAAATGCATTTACAGCACTAAAAAACCAATCTTTTATAACAGCTAAACCAAACGTTTCCAATGTAAATTTCCACCTTTATATAGTGTAAAAAGACATCCTGAAGCCTGGGCAGTCATTAATTTGATTGTCCAATATTTCCCTTATGAGATAATGCCTCTCATTGCAAATGTGTACAGCGCGAGCTGAAAATGCATTTACAGCACTAAAAAACCAAACTTTTATAACAGCTAAACCAAACGTTTCCAATGTAAATTTCTACCTTTATATAGTGTAGAAAGGCATCCTGAAGCCTGGAAAGTCATTAATTTGATTGTCCAGTATTTCCTTCATGAGATATTGCAACACTTAGAAAAAGTGTACAGCGACAGCAGACAATGAATTTTCAGCACTAAAAAAACGAAACTTCATTAACAGCTAAACCAAACGTTTCCAATGTAAATTTCCACATTTATAGAGTGTAAAAAGGCATCCTGAAGCCTGGGAAGTCATTAATTTGATTGTCCAGTATTTCCCTTATGAGATAATGCCTCACATAGCAAATGTGTACAGTGCGAGCTGAAAATGCATTTTCAGCACTAAAAAACCAAACTTTTATAACAGCTAAACCAAACGTTTCCAATGTAAATTTCCACCTTTATATAGTGTAAAAAGACATCCTGAAGCCTGGACAGTCATTAATTTGATTGTCCAGTATTTCCCTTATGAGATAATGCCTCACATAGCAAATGTGTACAGCGCGAGCTGAAAATGCATTTACAGCACTAAAAAAACAAACTTTTATAACAGCTAAACTAAACGTTTCCAATGTAAATTTCCACCTTTATATAGTGTAAAAAGACATCCTGAAGCCTGGGCAGTCATTAATTTGATTGTCCAATATTTCCCTTATGAGATAATGCCTCTCATAGCAAATGTGTACAGCGCGAGCTGAAAATGCATTTACAGGACTAAAAACCCAAACTTTTATAACAGCTAAACCAAACGTTTCCAATGTAAATTTCCACCTTTATATAGTGTAGAAAGGCATCTTGAAGCCTGGAAAGTCATTAATTTGATTGTCCAGTTTTTCCTTCATGAGATATTGCAACACTTAGAAAAGGTGTACAGCGCCAGCAGACAATGAATTTTCAGCACTAAAAAAACGAAACTTCATTAACAGCTAAACCAAACGTTTCCAATGTAAATTTCCACATTTATAGAGTGTAAAAAGGCATCCTGAAGCCTGGGAAGTCATTAATTTGATTGTCCAGTATTTCCCTTATGAGATAATGCCTCACATAGCAAATGTGTACAGTGCGAGCTGAAAATGCATTTTCAGCACTAAAAAACCAAACTTTTATAACAGCTAAACCAAACGTTTCCAATGTAAATTTCCACCTTTATATAGTGTAAAAAGACATCCTGAAGCCTGGGCAGTCATTAATTCGATTGTCCAATATTTCCTTTATGAGATAATGCCTCTCATAGCAAATGTGTACAGCGCGAGCTGAAAATGCATTTACAGCACTAAAAAACCAAACTTTTATAACAGCTAAACCAAACGTTTCCAATGTAGATTTCCACCTTTATATAGTGTAAAAAGGCATCCTGAAGCCTGGAAAGTCATTAATTTGATTGTCCAGTATTTCCTTCATGAGATAATGCCTCACATAGCAAATGTGTACAGTGCGAGCTGAAAATGCATTTTCAGCACTAAAAAACCAAACTTTTATAACAGCTAAACCAAACGTTTCCAATGTAAATTCCACCTTTATATAGTGTAAAAAGACATCCTGAAGCCTGGGCAGTCATTAATTTGATTGTCCAATATTTCCCTTATGAGATAATGCCTCTCATAGCAAATGTGTACAGCGCGAGCTGAAAATGCATTTACAGCACTAAAAAACCAAACTTTTATAACAGCTAAACCAAACGTTTCCAATGTAAATTTCCACCTTTATATAGTGTAAAAAGACATCCTGAAGCCTGGGCAGTCATTAATTTGATTGTCCAATAGTTCCCTTATGAGATAATGCCTCTCATAGCAAATGTGTACAGCGCGAGCTGAAAATGCATTTACAGCACTAAAAAACCAAACTTTTATAACAGCTAAACCAAACGTTTCCAATGTAAATTTCCACCTTTATATAGTGTAGAAAGGCATCTTGAAGCCTGGAAAGTCATTAATTTGATTGTCCAGTATTTCCTTCATGAGATATTGCAACACTTAGAAAAGGTGTACAGCGCTAGCAGACAATGAATTTTCAGCACTAAAAAAACGAAACTTCATTAACAGCTAAACCAAACGTTTCCAATGTAAATTTCCACATTTATAGAGTGTAAAAAGGCATCCTGAAGCCTGGGAAGTCATTAATTTGATTGTCCAGTATTTCCCTTATGAGATAATGCCTCACATAGCAAATGTGTACAGTGCGAGCTGAAAATGCATTTTCAGCACTAAAAAACCAAACTTTTATAACAGCTAAACCAAACGTTTCCAATGTAAATTTCCACCTTTATATAGTGTAAAAAGACATCCTGAAGCCTGGGCAGTCATTAATTCGATTGTCCAATATTTCCTTTATGAGATAATGCCTCTCATAGCAAATGTGTACAGCGCGAGCTGAAAATGCATTTACAGCACTAAAAAACCAAACTTTTATAACAGCTAAACCAAACGTTTCCAATGTAAATTTCCACCTTTATATAGTGTAAAAAGGCATCCTGAAGCCTGGAAAGTCATTAAATTAATTTGATTGTCCAGTATTTCCTTCATGAGATAATGCCTCACATAGCAAATGTGTACAGTGCGAGCTGAAAATGCATTTTCAGCACTAAAAAACCAAACTTTTATAACAGCTAAACCAAACGTTTCCAATGTAAATTCCACCTTTATATAGTGTAAAAAGACATCCTGAAGCCTGGGCAGTCATTAATTTGATTGTCCAATATTTCCCTTATGAGATAATGCCTCTCATAGCAAATGTGTACAGCGCGAGCTGAAAATGCATTTACAGCACTAAAAAACCAAACTTTTATAACAGCTAAACCAAACGTTTCCAATGTAAATTTCCACCTTTATATAGTGTAGAAAGGCATCCTGAAGCCTGGAAAGTCATTAATTTGATTGTCCAGTATTTCCTTCATGAGATATTGCAACACTTAGAAAAAGTGTACAGCGCCAGGAGACAATGAATTTTCAGCACTAAAAAACCGAAACTTCATTAACAGCTAAACTAAACGTTTCCAATGTAAATTTCCACCTTTATATAGTGTAAAAAGACATCCTGAAGCCTGGGCAGCCATTAATTTGATTGTCCAATATTTCCCTCATGAGATAATGCCTCTCATAGCAAATGTGTACAGCGCGAGCTGAAAATGCATTTACAGCACTAAAAAAACAAACTTTTATAACAGCTAAACCAAACGTTTCCAATGTAAATTTCCACCTTTATATAGTGTAAAAAGACATCCTGAAGCCTGGGCAGTCATTAATTTGATTGTCCAATATTTCCCTTATGAGATAATGCCTCTCATAGCAAATGTGTACAGCGCGAGCTGAAAATGCATTTACAGCACTAAAAAACCAAACTTTTATAACAGCTAAACCAAACGTTTCCAATGTAAATTTCTACCTTTATATAGTGTAGAAAGGCATCCTGAAGCCTGGAAAGTCATTAATTTGATTGTCCAGTATTTCCTTCATGAGATATTGCAAAACTTAGAAAAAGTGTACAGCGCCAGCAGACAATGAATTTTCAGCACTAAAAAAACGAAACTTCATTAACAGCTAAACCAAACGTTTCCAATGTAAATTTCCACCTTTATATAGTGTAAAAAGACATCCTGAAGCCTGGGCAGTCATTAATTTGATTGTCCAATATTTCCCTTATGAGATAATGCCTCTCATAGCAAATGTGTACAGCGCGAGCTGAAAATGCATTTACAGCACTAAAAAACCAAACTTTTATAACAGCTAAACCAAACGTTTCCAATGTAAATTTCCACATTTATATAGTGTAGAAAGGCATCCTGAAGCCTGGAAAGTCATTAATTTGATTGTCCAGTATTTCCTTCATGAGATATTGCAACACTTAGAAAAAGTGTACAGCGCCAGCAGACAATGAATTTTCAGCACTAAAAAAACGAAACTTCATTAACAGCTAAACCAAACGTTTCCAATGTAAATTTCCACATTTATAGAGTGTAAAAGGGCATCCTGAAGCCTGGGAAGTCATTAATTTGATTGTCCAGTATTTCCCTTATGAGATAATGCCTCACATAGCAAATGTGTACAGTGCGAGCTGAAAATGCATTTTCAGCACTAAAAAACCAAACTTTTATAACAGCTAAACCAAACGTTTCCAATGTAAATTTCACCTTTATATAGTGTAAAAAGACATCCTGAAGCCTGGGCAGTCATTAATTTGATTGTCCAGTATTTCCCTTATGAGATAATGCCTCACATAGCAAATGTGTACAGCGCGAGCTGAAAATGCATTTACAGCACTAAAAAAACAAACTTTTATAACAGCTAAACTAAACGTTTCCAATGTAAATTTCCACCTTTATATAGTGTAAAAAGACATCCTGAAGCCTGGGCAGTCATTAATTTGATTGTCCAATATTTCCCTTATGAGATAATGCCTCTCATAGCAAATGTGTACAGCGCGAGCTGAAAATGCATTTACAGCACTAAAAAAACAAACTTTTATAACAGCTAAACCAAACGTTTCCAATGTAAATTTCCACCTTTATATAGTGTAGAAAGGCATCCTGAAGCCTGGAAAGTCATTAATTTGATTGTCCAGTATTTCCTTCATGAGATATTGCAACACTTAGAAAAAGTGTACAGCGCCAGCAGACAATGAATTTTCAGCACTAAAAAAACGAAACTTCATTAACAGCTAAACCAAACGTTTCCAATGTAAATTTCCACATTTATATAGTGTAAAAAGACATCCTGAAGCCTGGGCAGCCATTAATTTGATTGTCCAATATTTCCCTTATGAGATAATGCCTCTCATAGCAAATGTGTACAGCGCGAGCTGAAAATGCATTTACAGCACTAAAAAACCAAACTTTTATAACAGCTAAACCAAACGTTTCCAATGTAAATTTCCACCTTTATATAGTGTAAAAAGACATCCTGAAGCCTGGGCAGTCATTAATTTGATTGTCCAATATTTCCCTTATGAGATAATGCCTCTCATAGCAAATGTGTACAGCGCGAGCTGAAAATGCATTTACAGCACTAAAAAACCAAACTTTTATAACAGCTAAACCAAACGTTTCCAATGTAAATTTCTACCTTTATATAGTGTAGAAAGGCATCCTGAAGCCTGGAAAGTCATTAATTTGATTGTCCAGTATTTCCTTCATGAGATATTGCAACACTTAGAAAAAGTGTACAGCGCCAGCAGACAATGAATTTTCAGCACTAAAAAACGAAACTTCATTAACAGCTAAACTAAACGTTTCCAATGTAAATTTCCACCTTTATATAGTGTAAAAAGACATCCTGAAGCCTGGGCAGTCATTAATTTGATTGTCCAATATTTCCCTTATGATATAATGCCTCTCATAGCAAATGTGTACAGCGCGAGCTGAAAATGCATTTACAGCACTAAAAAACCAAACTTTTATAACAGCTAAACCAAACGTTTCCAATGTAAATTTCCACCTTTATATAGTGTAGAAAGGCATCCTGAAGCCTGGAAAGTCATTAATTTGATTGTCCAGTATTTCCTTCATGAGATATTGCAACACTTAGAAAAAGTGTACAGCGCCAGCAGACAATGAATTTTCAGCACTAAAAAAACGAAACTTCATTAACAGCTAAACCAAACGTTTCCAATGTAAATTTCCACATTTATAGAGTGTAAAAAGGCATCCTGAAGCCTGGGAAGTCATTAATTTGATTGTCCAGTATTTCCCTTATGAGATAATGCCTCACATAGCAAATGTGTACAGTGCGAGCTGAAAATGCATTTTCAGCACTAAAAAACCAAACTTTTATAACAGCTAAACCAAACGTTTCCAATGTAAATTTCCACCTTTATATAGTGTAAAAAGACATCCTGAAGCCTGGGCAGTCATTAATTTGATTGTCCAGTATTTCCCTTATGAGATAATGCCTCACATAGCAAATGTGTACAGCGCGAGCTGAAAATGCATTTACAGCACTAAAAAAACAAACTTTTATAACAGCTAAACTAAACGTTTCCAATGTAAATTTCCACCTTTATATAGTGTAAAAAGACATCCTGAAGCCTGGGCAGTCATTAATTTGATTGTCCAATATTTCCCTTATGAGATAATGCCTCTCATAGCAAATGTGTACAGCGCGAGCTGAAAATGCATTTACAGGACTAAAAACCCAAACTTTTATAACAGCTAAACCAAACGTTTCCAATGTAAATTTCCACCTTTATATAGTGTAGAAAGGCATCTTGAAGCCTGGAAAGTCATTAATTTGATTGTCCAGTATTTCCTTCATGAGATATTGCAACACTTAGAAAAGGTGTACAGCGCCAGCAGACAATGAATTTTCAGCACTAAAAAAACGAAACTTCATTAACAGCTAAACCAAACGTTTCCAATGTAAATTTCCACATTTATAGAGTGTAAAAAGGCATCCTGAAGCCTGGGAAGTCATTAATTTGATTGTCCAGTATTTCCCTTATGAGATAATGCCTCACATAGCAAATGTGTACAGTGCGAGCTGAAAATGCATTTTCAGCACTAAAAAACCAAACTTTTATAACAGCTAAACCAAACGTTTCCAATGTAAATTTCCACCTTTATATAGTGTAAAAAGACATCCTGAAGCCTGGGCAGTCATTAATTCGATTGTCCAATATTTCCTTTATGAGATAATGCCTCTCATAGCAAATGTGTACAGCGCGAGCTGAAAATGCATTTACAGCACTAAAAAACCAAACTTTTATAACAGCTAAACCAAACGTTTCCAATGTAAATTTCCACCTTTATATAGTGTAAAAAGGCATCCTGAAGCCTGGAAAGTCATTAATTTGATTGTCCAGTATTTCCTTCATGAGATAATGCCTAACATAGCAAATGTGTACAGTGCGAGCTGAAAATGCATTTTCAGCACTAAAAAACCAAACTTTTATAACAGCTAAACCAAACGTTTCCAATGTAAATTCCACCTTTATATAGTGTAAAAAGACATCCTGAAGCCTGGGCAGTCATTAATTTGATTGTCCAATATTTCCCTTATGAGATAATGCCTCTCATAGCAAATGTGTACAGCGCGAGCTGAAAATGCATTTACAGCACTAAAAAACCAAACTTTTATAACAGCTAAACCAAACGTTTCCAATGTAAATTTCCACCTTTATATAGTGTAGAAAGGCATCCTGAAGCCTGGAAAGTCATTAATTTGATTGTCCAGTATTTCCTTCATGAGATATTGCAACACTTAGAAAAAGTGTACAGCGCCAGGAGACAATGAATTTTCAGCACTAAAAAACCGAAACTTCATTAACAGCTAAACTAAACGTTTCCAATGTAAATTTCCACCTTTATATAGTGTAAAAAGACATCCTGAAGCCTGGGCAGCCATTAATTTGATTGTCCAATATTTCCCTTATGAGATAATGCCTCTCATAGCAAATGTGTACAGCGCGAGCTGAAAATGCATTTACAGCACTAAAAAACCAAACTTTTATAACAGCTAAACCAAACGTTTCCAATGTAAATTTCCACCTTTATATAGTGTAAAAAGACATCCTGAAGCCTGGGCAGTCATTAATTTGATTGTCCAATATTTCCCTTATGAGATAATGCCTCTCATAGCAAATGTGTACAGCGCGAGCTGAAAATGCATTTACAGCACTAAAAAACCAAACTTTTATAACAGCTAAACCAAACGTTTCCAATGTAAATTTCTACCTTTATATAGTGTAGAAAGGCATCCTGAAGCCTGGAAAGTCATTAATTTGATTGTCCAGTATTTCCTTCATGAGATATTGCAACACTTAGAAAAAGTGTACAGCGCCAGCAGACAATGAATTTTCAGCACTAAAAAAACGAAACTTCATTAACAGCTAAACTAAACGTTTCCAATGTAAATTTCCACCTTTATATAGTGTAAAAAGACATCCTGAAGCCTGGGCAGTCATTAATTTGATTGTCCAATATTTCCCTTATGAGATAATGCCTCTCATAGCAAATGTGTACAGCGCGAGCTGAAAATGCATTTACAGCACTAAAAAACCAAACTTTTATAACAGCTAAACCAAACGTTTCCAATGTAAATTTCCACCTTTATATAGTGTAGAAAGGCATCCTGAAGCCTGGAAAGTCATTAATTTGATTGTCCAGTATTTCCTTCATGAGATATTGCAACACTTAGAAAAAGTGTACAGCGCCAGCAGACAATGAATTTTCAGCACTAAAAAAACGAAACTTCATTAACAGCTAAACCAAACGTTTCCAATGTAAATTTCCACATTTATAGAGTGTAAAAATGCATCCTGAAGCCTGGGAAGTCATTAATTCGATTGTCCAGTATTTCCCTTATGAGATAATGCCTCACATAGCAAATGTGTACAGTGCGAGCTGAAAATGCATTTACAGCACTAAAAAACCAAACTTATATAACAGCTAAACCAAACGTTTCCAATGTAAATTTCCACCTTTATCTAGTGTAGAAAGGCATCCTGAAGCCTGGAAAGTCATTGATTTGATTGTCCAGTATTTCCTTCATGAGATATTGCAACACTTAGAAAAAGTGTACAGCGCCAGCAGACAATGAATTTTCAGCACTAAAAATACGAAACTTCATTAACAGCTAAACCAAACGTTTCCAATGTAAATTTCCACATTTATAGAGTGTAAAAAGGCATCCTGAAGCCTGGGAAGTCATTAATTTGATTGTCCAATATTTCCCTTATGAGATAATGCCTCTCATAGCAAATGTGTACAGCGCGAGCTGAAAATGCATTTACAGCACTAAAAAACCAAACTTTTATAACAGCTAAACCAAACGTTTCCAATGTAAATTTCCACCTTTATATAGTGTAAAAAGACATCCTGAAGCCTGGGCAGTCATTAATTTGATTGTCCAATATTTCCCTTATGAGATAATGCCTCTCATAGCAAATGTGTACAGCGCGAGCTGAAAATGCATTTACAGCACTAAAAAACCAAACTTTTATAACAGCTAAACCAAACGTTTCCAATGTAAATTTCCACCTTTATATAGTGTAGAAAGGCATCCTGAAGCCTGGAAAGTCATTAATTTGATTGTCCAGTATTTCCTTCATGAGATATTGCAACACTTAGAAAAAGTGTACAGCGCCAGCAGACAATGAATTTTCAGCACTAAAAATACGAAACTTCATTAACAGCTAAACCAAACGTTTCCAATGTAAATTTCCACATTTATAGAGTGTAAAAAGGCATCCTGAAGCCTGGGAAGTCATTAATTTGATTGTCCAGTATTTCCCTTATGAGATAATGCCTCACATAGCAAATGTGTACAGTGCGAGCTGAAAATGCATTTTCAGCACTAAAAAAACAAACTTTTATAACAGCTAAACCAAACGTTTCCAATGTAAATTTCCACCTTTATATAGTGTAAAAAGACATCCTGAAGCCTGGGCAGTCATTAATTTGATTGTCCAGTATTTCCCTTATGAGATAATGCCTCACATAGCAAATGTGTACAGCGCGAGCTGAAAATGCATTTACAGCACTAAAAAACCAAACTTTTATAACAGCTAAACCAAACGTTTCCAATGTAAATTTCCACCTTTATATAGTGTAAAAAGACATCCTGAAGCCTGGGCAGTCATTAATTTGATTGTCCAATATTTCCCTTATGAGATAATGCCTCTCATAGCAAATGTGTACAGCGCGAGCTGAAAATGCATTTACAGCACTAAAAAACCAAACTTTTATAACAGCTAAACCAAACGTTTCCAATGTAAATTTCCACCTTTATATAGTGTAGAAAGGCATCCTGAAGCCTGGAAAGTCATTAATTTGATTGTCCAGTATTTCCTTCATGAGATATTGCAACACTTAGAAAAAGTGTACAGCGCCAGCAGACAATGAATTTTCAGCACTAAAAAAAAACGAAACTTCATTAACA
The DNA here is from genome assembly GCF_059441095.1 of Idiotropiscis lumnitzeri. Lineage (NCBI taxonomy): Eukaryota > Metazoa > Chordata > Actinopteri > Syngnathiformes > Syngnathidae > Idiotropiscis > Idiotropiscis lumnitzeri. Next base: position 272,730 of record NW_028283564.1, on the reverse strand, counting down.
GCTAAACTAAACGTTTCCAATGTAAATTTCCACCTTTATATAGTGTAAAAAGACATCCTGAAGCCTGGGCAGTCATTAATTTGATTGTCCAATATTTCCCTTATGAGATAATGCCTCTCATTGCAAATGTGTACAGGGCGAGCTGAAAATGCATTTACAGCACGAAAAAAACAAACTTTTATAACAGCTAAACCAAACGTTTCCAATGTAAATTTCCACCTTTATAGAGTGTAAAAAGGCATCCTGAAGCCTGGGAAGTCATTAATTTGATTGTCCAGTATTTCCCTTATGAGATAATGCCTCACATAGCAAATGTGTACAGTGCGAGCTGAAAATGCATTTTAAGCACTAAAAAACCAAACTTTTATAACAGCTAAACCAAACGTTTCCAATGTAAATTTCCACCTTTATATAGTGTAAAAAGACATCCTGAAGCCTGGGCAGTCATTAATTTGATTGTCCAATATTTCCCTTATGAGATAATGCCTCTCATAGCAAATGTGTACAGCGCGAGCTGAAAATGTATTTACAGCACTAAAAAAACAAACTTTTATAACAGCTAAACCAAACGTTTCCAATGTAAATTTCCACCTTTATATAGTGTAGAAAGGCATCCTGAAGCCTGGAAAGTCATAAATTTGATTGTCCAGTATTTCCTTCATGAGATATTGCAACACTTAGAAAAAGTGTACAGCGCCAGCAGACAATGAATTTTCAGCACTAAAAAAACGAAACTTCATTAACAGCTAAACTAAACGTTTCCAATGTATATTTCCACCTTTATATAGTGTAAAAAGACATCCTGAAGCCTGGGCAGTCATTAATTTGATTGTCCAATATTTCCCTTATGAGATAATGCCTCTCATATCAAATATGTACAGCGCGAGCTGAAAATGCATTTACAGCACTAAAAAACCAAACTTTTATAACAGCTAAACCAAACATTTCCAATGTACATTTCCACCTTTATATAGTGTAGAAAGGCATCCTGAAGCCTGGAAAGTCGTTAATTTGATTGTCCAGTATTTCCTTCATGAGATATTGCAACACTTAGAAAAAGTGTACAGCGCCAGCAGACAATGAATTTTCAGCACTAAAAAAACGAAACTTCATTAACAGCTAAACTAAACGTTTCCAATGTAAATTTCCACCCTTATATAGTGTAAAAAGACATCCTGAAGCCTGGGCAGTCATTAATTTGATTGTCCAATATTTCCCTTATGAGATAATGCCTCTCATAGCAAATGTGTACAGCGCGAGCTGAAAATGCATTTACAGCACTAAAAAACCAAACTTTTATAACAGCTAAACCAAACGTTTCCAATGTAAATTTCCACCTTTATATAGTGTAGAAAGGCATCCTGAAGCCTGGAAAGTCATTAATTTGATTGTCCAGTATTTCCTTCATGAGATATTGCAACACTTAGAAAAAGTGTACAGCGCCAGCAGACAATGAATTTTCAGCACTAAAAAAACGAAACTTCATTAACAGCTAAACCAAACGTTTCCAATGTAAATTTCCACCTTTATAGTGTAAAAAGGCATCCTGAAGCCTGGGAAGTCATTAATTTGATTGTCCAGTATTTCCCTTATGAGATAATGCCTCACATAGCAAATGTGTACAGTGCGAGCTGAAAATGCATTTTCAGCACTAAAAAACCAAACTTTTAATAACAGCTAAACCAAACGTTTCCAATGTAAATTTCCACCTTTATATAGTGTAAAAAGACATCCTGAAGCCTGGGCAGTCATTAATTTGATTGTCCAGTATTTCCCTTATGAGATAATGCCTCACATAGCAAATGTGTACAGCGCGAGCTGAAAATGCATTTACAGCACTAAAAAAACAAACTTTTATAACAGCTAAACTAAACGTTTCCAATGTAAATTTCCACCTTTATATAGTGTAAAAAGACATCCTGAAGCCTGGGCAGTCATTAATTTGATTGTCCAATATTTCCCTTATGAGATAATGCCTCTCATAGCAAATGTGTACAGCGCGAGCTGAAAATGCATTTACAGGACTAAAAACCCAAACTTTTATAACAGCTAAACCAAACGTTTCCAATGTAAATTTCCACCTTTATATAGTGTAGAAAGGCATCTTGAAGCCTGGAAAGTCATTAATTTGATTGTCCAGTATTTCCTTCATGAGATATTGCAACACTTAGAAAAAGTGTACAGCGCCAGCAGACAATGAATTTTCAGCACTAAAAAAAAACGAAACTTCATTAACAGCTAAACTAAACGTTTCCAATGTAAATTTCCACCTTTATATAGTGTAAAAAGACATCCTGAAGCCTGGGCAGTCATTAATTTGATTGTCCAATATTTCCCTTATGAGATAATGCCTCTCATTGCAAATGTGTACAGTGCGAGCTGAAAATGCATTTACAGCACGAAAAAAACAAACTTTTATAACAGCTAAACCAAACGTTTCCAATGTAAATTTCCACCTTTATAGAGTGTAAAAAGGCATCCTGAAGCCTGGGAAGTCATTAATTTGATTGTCCAGTATTTCCTTCATGAGATAATGCCTCACATAGCAAATGTGTACAGTGCAAGCTGAAAATGCATTTTCAGCACTAAAAAACCAAACTTTTATAACAGCTAAACCAAACGTTTCCAATGTAAATTCCACCTTTATATAGTGTAAAAAGGCATCCTGAAGCCTGGGAAGTCATTAATTTGATTGTCCAGTATTTCCCTTATGAGATAATGCCTCACATAGCAAATGTGTACAGTGCGAGCTGAAAATGCATTTTAAGCACTAAAAAACCAAACTTTTATAACAGCTAAACCAAACGTTTCCAATGTAAATTTCCAACTTTATATAGTGTAAAAAGACATCCTGAAGCCTGGGCAGTCATTAATTTGATTGTCCAATATTTCCCTTATGAGATAATGCCTCTCATAGCAAATGTGTACAGCGCGAGCTGAAAATGCATTTACAGCACTAAAAAACCAAACTTTTATAACAGCTAAACCAAACGTTTCCAATGTAAATTTCCACCTTTATATAGTGTAAAAAGACATCCTGAAGCCTGGGCAGTCATTAATTTGATTGTCCAATATTTCCCTTATGAGATAATGCCTCTCATAGCAAATGTGTACAGCGCGAGCTGAAAATGCATTTACAGCACTAAAAAACCAAACTTTTATAACAGCTAAACCAAACGTTTCCAATGTAAATTTCCACCTTTATATAGTGTAGAAAGGCATCCTGAAGCCTGGAAAGTCATTAATTTGATTGTCCAGTATTTCCTTCATGAGATATTGCAACACTTAGAAAAAGTGTACAGCGCCAGCAGACAATGAATTTTCAGCACTAAAAAAAAACGAAACTTCATTAACAGCTAAACTAAACGTTTCCAATGTAAATTTCCACCTTTATATAGTGTAAAAAGACATCCTGAAGCCTGGGCAGTCATTAATTTGATTGTCCAATATTTCCCTTATGAGATAATGCCTCTCATTGCAAATGTGTACAGCGCGAGCTGAAAATGCATTTACAGCACGAAAAAAACAAACTTTTATAACAGCTAAACCAAACGTTTCCAATGTAAATTTCCACCTTTATAGAGTGTAAAAAGGCATCCTGAAGCCTGGGAAGTCATTAATTTGATTGTCCAGTATTTCCCTTATGAGATAATGCCTCACATAGCAAATGTGTACAGTGCGAGCTGAAAATGCATTTTAAGCACTAAAAAAACAAACTTTTATAACAGCTAAACCAAACGTTTCCAATGTAAATTTCCACCTTTATATAGTGTAAAAAGACATCCTGAAGCCTGGGCAGTCATTAATTTGATTGTCCAATATTTCCCTTATGAGATAATGCCTCTCATAGCAAATGTGTACAGCGCGAGCTGAAAATGTATTTACAGCACTAAAAAAACAAACTTTTATAACAGCTAAACCAAACGTTTCCAATGTAAATTTCCACCTTTATATAGTGTAGAAAGGCATCCTGAAGCCTGGAAAGTCATAAATTTGATTGTCCAGTATTTCCTTCATGAGATATTGCAACACTTAGAAAAAGTGTACAGCGCCAGCAGACAATGAATTTTCAGCACTAAAAAAACGAAACTTCATTAACAGCTAAACTAAACGTTTCCAATGTATATATCCACCTTTATATAGTGTAAAAAGACATCCTGAAGCCTGGGCAGTCATTAATTTGATTGTCCAATATTTCCCTTATGAGATAATGCCTCTCATAGCAAATATGTACAGCGCGAGCTGAAAATGCATTTACAGCACTAAAAAACCAAACTTTTATAACAGCTAAACCAAACGTTTCCAATGTACATTTCCACCTTTATATAGTGTAGAAAGGCATCCTGAAGCCTGGAAAGTCATTAATTTGATTGTCCAGTATTTCCTTTGTGAGATATTGCAACACTTAGAAAAAGTGTACAGCGCCAGCAGACAATGAATTTTCAGCACTAAAAAAACGAAACTTCATTAACAGCTAAACTAAACGTTTCCAATGTAAATTTCCACCCTTATATGGTGTAAAAAGACATCCTGAAGCCTGGGCAGTCATTAATTTGATTGTCCAATATTTCCCTTATGAGATAATGCCTCTCATAGCAAATGTGTACAGCGCGAGCTGAAAATGCATTTACAGCACTAAAAAACCAAACTTTTATAACAGCTAAACCAAACGTTTCCAATGAACATTTCCACCTTTATATAGTGTAGAAAGGCATCCTGAAGCCTGGAAAGTCATTAATTTGATTGTCCAGTATTTCCTTCATGAGATATTGCAACACTTAGAAAAAGTGTACAGCGCCAGCAGACAATGAATTTTCAGCACTAAAAAAACGAAACTTCATTAACAGCTAAACTAAAAGTTTCCAATGTAAATTTCCACCTTTATATAGTGTAAAAAGACATCCTGAAGCCTAGGCAGCCATTAATTTGATTGTCCAATATTTCCCTTATGAGATAATGCCTCTCATAGCAAATGTGTACAGCGCGAGCTGAAAATGCATTTACAGCACTAAAAAACCAAACTTTTATAACAGCTAAACCAAACGTTTCCAATGTAAATTTCCACCTTTATATAGTGTAAAAAGACATCCTGAAGCCTGGAAAGTCATTAATTTGATTGTCCAGTATTTCCTTCATGAGATATTGCAACACTTAGAAAAAGTGTACAGCGCCAGCAGACAATGAATTTTCAGCACTAAAAAAAACGAAACTTCATTAAAAGCTAAACTAAACGTTTTCAATGTAAATTTCCACCTTTATATAGTGTAAAAAGACATCCTGAAGCCTGGGCAGTCATTAATTTGATTGTCCAATATTTCCCTTATGAGATAATGCCTCTCATTGCAAATGTGTACAGCGCGAGCTGAAAATGCATTTACAGCACGAAAAAAACAAACTTTTATAACAGCTAAACCAAACGTTTCCAATGTAAATTTCCACCTTTATAGAGTGTAAAAAGGCATCCTGAAGCCTGGGAAGTCATTAATTTGATTGTCCAGTATTTCCCTTATGAGATAATGCCTCACATAGCAAATGTGTACAGTGCGAGCTGAAAATGCATTTTAAGCACTAAAAAACCAAACTTTTATAACAGCTAAACCAAACGTTTCCAATGTAAATTTCCACCTTTATATAGTGTAAAAAGACATCCTGAAGCCTGGGCAGTCATTAATTTGATTGTCCAATATTTCCCTTATGAGATAATGCCTCTCATAGCAAATGTGTACAGTGCGAGCTGAAAATGCATTTACAGCTGTTATCCGTTCCTGCTCGGTTTCCTCCTGACCGTGGTCGGGGGGGCGCAGGGGAGATTCGTCTCCAAGGCCGGAGTTGCCCGGGGATCGTGATCGGCGCACGTCGTCGGAATGCGGAGTCCGTCTTCGCGGCCGGAGTTGCCCGGGGATCGTGATCGGCGCACGTCGTCGAAATGCGGAGTCCTCCCAATCAATAATAACACGCCAGCAGGGAGACAGTGGTGTACCTGTAGCCTCGCTTTATTGTTTTCATGCTCTTCCCTCTTCCATTTTTCACTTCCTCCTTTCATTCATTCAACACTCCAACAACATCCGCCCCCTCCCTCCTCCACGCATGCGCACCCCACACGTCACGCAAGCTTGTCACCATACTTGCAACACTACCCCCACTCTGGATGGTATTTAAACAATTCCACTCCAGCACAGAAACACGAGCTGACCTACAACATCTATAAGAGGCTTGGAGCCCAAAAGACAGTTGTGATTATCATTCTCTTATACAAGCGAGGTATGGTAAATGACAGCTTGGTAACAATAATAGGTTCATATAAGAAAATACATATTAACCACGGTGAAAATAAGCGCCACGAGGAAGGAGCTGAAAATCCACTCCTGAGTAATCAGTTTAAGGCGACCGGCGGAATTCCTGAGATAAAGCAATTTACAGTGACAGGTCAGAAGCGTAGCACTGGCAGGGTTTTTTTTTTTTTCAACAGCGAAACACATTGAAAAATCGCATATATAAACAACTTCCATTCAAAAATGGACGAAGTAGAAAAATTGTATAAAATTTAGGTAAGGCCCTGAGAACTGCCTAGAACATTCAAGTGCTCCTCACACCATTCAAGTCACCCAGGTACCATAACGGTCAGGTGCCCTGCGGGGACGTCCTGGTCGTTGGACTGGCAGGCCCAGCTGGAGTGACTCACCCACCGCGCCCCCACCATTTTCATGGTCTCCATGGGAAGGGGAGGATGGAATGAGCACAACCGGTGTGGGGTCAGATGCAGATGGTGAAATGGTGCCAGGATCGTCAGTCACGCTTGAGAACAAATCACGCAGGCCTAGATCATGGTCTGCTGGGCCATCCTCCACAGCTGGCGGAGGAACCTCGGTAGGTGCCCACCTCTGAGCTCGGTCCAAAGCCCAGGTGTTGTCCAGGGGCTCACGGCTGCGATAATGTTTAAGTTGATCGTGGTGAACAACTTTCACCTTGGATCTCGGGTTCTTCTGAATACGGTAGACCAGGTCGTCCAATTGTCCAAGGACAAAGAATGGCCCTTCATATGACGGAAGGAACTTCCTCACTTTGTTCTTGACGTGGTGCGTACCTTTTACAAGGTACCACACAGGATCTCCAATCTTGTACTGCGAATGGCAACAGTTTTTGTCGTACTGTCTTTTTGCACGCGTAACAGACTCACCCAGAGCTTCTCTGGTGATCAGATGGGCCAGCTCCAGCCGTTCACGCAGCTGTTTGACGTACTCTGGAACGGACGGTTGAATGTCTGGGTCGGGTGGCAATCCGGCAACTAGGTCCACTGGTTCGCTCACTTCTCTGCCGAACATCATGAAATTTGGAGTGAACCCGGTGGAACTGTGTTTAGTTGCCCTGTAGGCCATGACAGCATAAGGAACCATAAGGTCCCAGTCCCAATGGCAACGTTCCGCAGTGGAGGCCAGAATCTTCTGGAGAGTAGCGTTGAAGCGTTCAACCTGGCCATCTGACTGGGGTCTAAATGGTGTAGTGTGAGTCTTGTCAATGCCAAACAAGCGGCACATGCTTTGGAATACTTCAGATTCAAAATTGCGTCCCTGATCGCTGTGCAGTGCATGAGGTATGCCGTAGCGGCACACCCACTCAGAAGCAACAACTTCGGCAACGGTCACAGCTCGCTCATCAGGAATGGGAAACGCCTCTGTCCATTTCGTGAAGTAATCTTGTATGACAAGCACATACCGGTTTCTGCGCTCAGTCTCATTAAGTGGTCCCATAATGTCCAAGGCAATGCGCTCCATCGGGGCCCCTACCCGGACAGTTCCCATTGGGGCTTGTGGTCTCTTGACGGGGCGGGCCCTGGACGCACAGCTGGTACAGGTCCGGCACCAGAGGGTGACATCCTCCCTCATGTGGTACCAGTAGTATCGGGTTTGCAGTCTGGCCACGGTCCGTTCAACCCCAAAATGTCCACCCACGGCACCGTCATGCATCTGTTTCATCACCTCGGGCCGTAAATTGTGAGGCAGCAGAATTTGCGGGTAGAATTGGGTGTCGTCAAGGCAGTAGAAACGACGGACCAAAACATCATCTCTGAAGTAGAGTCGTTTCCATTGGGACCAGTACGTCTTCACGGCTGGACTGCATGATGAAACTGTAGTCCAAGGGGGGCGCTCACTGCTGGCTGACATCCAGGCGCGTATTGGTGCAATGTCAGCGTCTGCGTCCTGGGCTTGGCTCAGCTCCCCCATTGTCCAGCCATGAAACAACGAAGCAGTATCAGGGGTTCTCGTCACATGGACATTCTCGGTCATATTGACAATGTGTACATTGGTGTGACTGCCTTGGTCTACAGTATGTGTGTCGGGTGCAGGGGCGCTTTGACTTACCCCCACTAGACCCGACACCATGGTGGATGGTCGTCCCTCTACCCCCACTGGACTCAGCGACAGGGAACCGGGGGCAGAGTCCAATTCGCACTGGACCGCCCGATGTGTGACGCCCGTCGGTTGCGAGGAAGGACTTGGCACTTTGCAGGCACAGGACTGGCGACAGGGCCTTCTGGAGAGGCCATCAGCGTTGGCGTGCACACGCCCTGGGCGGTGAACAATCTCAAAGTCGTATTCAGCAAGTTTTTCGAGCCACCGAGCCAACTGCCCTTCTGGCTCTTTCATTCTGGTCAGCCAGCGCAGGCTGCTGTGGTCGGTGCACACCTTGAAGCGTCGTCCAAGGAGGTACTGGCGAAAATGTGAAGTTCACGTCTCGTCGTGCAGTAGTTCTGTTCGGTTCTCGTCAGTTTGTGACTGCCATAAGCCAGCACTCGCTCCACACCTTGTTGAATCTGCGACAGTACAGCACCGACGCCCGTGTCACTCGCATCGGTGTCCAGTATCATTTCACCGCAGTCAAGCGGATATCCAAGGACTGGGGCTGAAGTCAGGCGGCACTTAAGCTCGTCAAAAGCCGCTTGGTGCTCTGCATGCCACTGGAAGTGAGCGTTCTTCTTAGTCAGGTTGTGCAAGGGCTCGGCTATTGATGCAAAGTCTTTTACAAACCGACGATAGTACGAGGCTAGACCGATGAATCGTCTTACCTCCTGGATTGATGTGGGGGTGGGCCACGTCTGGACCTTCTGGACCTTGCTCGGGTCGGTGGCCACACCGTGCTCAGATACTATGTGGCCAAGGTAGGCAACCTTGCGTCGAAAGAGGCAGCATTTAGAGGGTTTCAGCTTCAAGTTCGCGTGCTGAAGTCGGTCAAACACCTTGCCCAACCGTTGCAGCATCTCCGTCACGTCCTTGGCCAGCACAATGATGTCGTCCAAATAGACCAAGCAGGTCTCCCACTGCAGGCCAGCCAAGACGCGGTCCATCAGCCGTTGGAACGTTGCTGGAGCGTTGCAAAGGCCGAATGGCATGACATTCCATTCGAAGAGGCCCTTTCTGGTACAAAAAGCGGCGGCTTTGCGTGCTCTTGGGGTCAACTCCACTTGCCAGTAGCCCGAGGCAAGATCCAACGTGCTGAACCATTTAGCAGTGGAGAGCGTGTCCAGCGTGTCCTGGATACGCGGTAGGGGATATGCATCGGTGATGGTACGGTCGTTGAGAGCTCTGTAGTCGATGCATAGACGGTACGTCCCATCCTTTTTACGCACCATAACAATGGGTGAGGCCCAGCTACTGTGACTACGCTGAGCGACACCGCTTTGCAGGCTGTCGTGGATCTGCTGGTCTGCATGCTGCTGCTTTTCTCCTGCCATTCTCCTTGGCGGTTGTTTGACTGGAGCGCCAGGACGGGTCATAATGTCGTGCTGGACAAGGCTGGTTCGGCCCAGGTCTGTCGGCCCTGTGGAAAATGTGTGGCCATTGGTGCACAGCAAACGCTTAAGTTGGAGCTGCTCATGGTCATTAAGGTCTTGGGAACTCTGGGCATAGAGCTCTTGCAGGTGCAGAGGAACCACTGGCGGGCCAACAAGTGTGTCCTTCACCGAGGGCACGCTGGACGGCTGCATGGCTTCGGCCGGCTGGAGGAGCCCAGCAATGGATCCTTCCTTAACAGTCACAGCTTTGTTGCCCGGGTTGAAAAGTCGAAGGGGGACCGCTTTGGAAGACTGGGCATCGATAAGCACTCTAGCAACGAGCACCTTGTGCTTTTCGACGAATCCTTTCGTGGGACTGAGCATCAGGTTCCCGAAGGTGGCTGCGCCTAGATCCACACTGCCCCTCACAACACATTCCTGCCCCGGCTCCACAACAACGGACCTGGATACTCTCACGGCATGTGACTTTGGGCTAGCTTCAGCTTGGTAGTAGGGCACTTCTTCGCCGAACAAGATGATGCGATGACGGCCAAAGTCAAGGCGAGCTTCGGCTCGAACGAGAAAGGGATGACCCAGCAGCACTTCATTTCCAGATATATCTGCTACAACAAAATCAATGGTCACTTGACGGCTGCTGATATCGACAGGTATTTGGGCCTCGCCAAGTACAGGCACGTCTCCAGGGCCTACACCGATCAAGGTCTCGACAGTCGAGGGCTGCAGAGGGGGCCTCATGTCGGGGTGAATGGCGTTGTAATAGTGCAGTGGCAGCACACTCCTACGGGCCCCGCTATCCAGAACAGCGCACACTTCCAGCTCGTAAAGGCGCACGGCTATGCACATTTCCTTGTTTGGAGCCTTGAGATGGAGCATAGGTGGTTCAGGGCAGTCGCGAGGGCAACTGCTCAAGGTTGAAGTCTTGTTGGGTTTTTGAGGGGAAGGACACTGCTTCTGAATATGGCCCCAGCCTTGACAGTTATGGCAGCGAACTCGACCCTTCTTAAAGTTTTTGTGCTTACTGGATGAAGAGCTGACCGGAGATGGGGCTTCCACAGCATAATCCTCTTTCTCTCTGACAACAGCAGCCCGGGGCCGACATCCAGAAGTGTGGCGGGCTCCCAACAGCATGGCATCAGCGACATATGATGCAGCCCTTTTAGTGGTCTCGTGTCGGCGTGCTATTTCATAAGCATCAGCAAGGGTGGCTGGTCGCTTTTCCAACAACTTCTGGACCGTCTCAGCATCACCTAGGCCGTTAGTAAACACTTCAACAGCAATAGAATCTTGCTCACTTTCCACTCTGTCACCATAAGCTACAGCTATTCTTCCATAAATGTCATCCCGGAATTCGTGCAATGCTTCTCTGGGTTTACGCACCCGCTGTCTGAGTTCCACAGCGGCTGAGGCGGCATGAGCGGAGGAAGGGCCATAGGCAGTCTCAAGCTCATCTACTAGGCGGTGATAATCCCACTTCCATGAGCGTGGGTTACGGTGGACGATGGCCCCCGCTGCTCCAACCAAACAGTGTTTCAACTGCGTCGTCATAGTCCTCTCCGACCAATAATTCGCCTCGGCGCAACTCTCAAACTTGTGCAGAAATTCTCTCCATGGTGTGCTGCCGTCGTATCGATCAGGGCGTAGTGTGGGGATCCTTTCTCTGGGATCATCATCTTCATCAGCATTAGTTTGGGGTTGAAGAAAGAAACGGTGAGAATGTCCGTCCCTCGGGTACTGCTGAGGACATGCAGGGATTTGCTGACTGTCTACCGCATCAACTTGTCTGTATTCCAACAATTTGCAAGGAGCTGGCGTGCTACATGCAAAACATCCCAGATTAGTAGAAGTAAATGGGTTCGAGTCTGGTGCTCCTATTTTTATGGTGGAAGCTGAACCACAGAGGGAACTGCTGTACGTGCAGTGGGGTCGTTTCTTATAAACGTCATCAGAAAAAGGGTTTGACCGGGAAAACTGTGGTGGGGCGAGCAAATCCTTCCCATTAGCACATGCGGTAGCACAATTTGCGTCACACAAAAATGGTTTATAATGTTCACATTTTGCCACAGGCTTGCATTGGTTAACTTCCTCAATCCATTCAGCACGTTTAGGAACACGGTCCAACAGCATACATGCGCATTGACCCTCGAGTCCAGAGTTTTCACGGGGATATTGAGCGGCAGCCATCGTGTGCTAGCTTAGCTACGAGCTAACGCACGTAGTTGTTGATAAGCCGCGAGTGCTATATTCCTCTGTGCTCACCACTCCTCTTTACGACGTGAGCTCGATCCTGTCCCTTCGTGGTCGCCAGTGTTATCCGTTCCTGCTCGGTTTCCTCCTGACCGTGGTCGGGGGGGCGCAGGGGAGATTCGTCTCCAAGGCCGGAGTTGCCCGGGGATCGTGATCGGCGCACGTCGTCGGAATGCGGAGTCCGTCTTCGCGGCCGGAGTTGCCCGGGGATCGTGATCGGCGCACGTCGTCGAAATGCGGAGTCCTCCCAATCAATAATAACACGCCAGCAGGGAGACAGTGGTGTACCTGTAGCCTCGCTTTATTGTTTTCATGCTCTTCCCTCTTCCATTTTTCACTTCCTCCTTTCATTCATTCAACACTCCAACAACATCCGCCCCCTCCCTCCTCCACGCATGCGCACCCCACACGTCACGCAAGCTTGTCACCATACTTGCAACACAGCACTAAAAAACCAAACTTTTATAACAGCTAAACCGAACGTTTCAAATGTAAATTTCCACCTTTATATAGTGTAGAAAGGCATCCTGAAGCCTGGAAAGTCATTAATTTGATTGTCCAGTATTTCCTTCATGAGATATTGCAACACTTAGAAAAAGTGTACAGCGCCAGCAGACAATGAATTTTCAGCACTAAAAAAACGAAACTTCATTAACAGCTAAACCAAACGTTTCCAATGTAAATTTCCACATTTATAGAGTGTAAAAAGGCATCCTGAAGCCTGGGAAGTCATTAATTTGATTGTCCAGTATTTCCCTTATGAGATAATGCCTCACATAGCAAATGTGTACAGTGCGAGCTGAAAATGCATTTTCAGCACTAAAAAACCAAACTTTTATAACAGCTAAACCAAACGTTTCCAATGTAAATTTCCACCTTTATATAGTGTAAAAAGACATCCTGAAGCCTGGGCAGTCATTAATTTGATTGTCCAGTATTTCCCTTCTGAGATAATGCCTCACATAGCAAATGTGTACAGCGCGAGCTGAAAATGCATTTACAGCACTAAAAAAACAAACTTTTATAACAGCTAAACTAAACGTTTCCAATGTAAATGTCCACCTTTATATAGTGTAAAAAGACATCCTGAAGCCTGGGCAGTCATTAATTTGATTGTCCAATATTTCCCTTATGAGATAATGCCTCTCATAGCAAATGTGTACAGCGCGAGCTGAAAATGCATTTACAGCACTAAAAAAACAAACTTTTATAACAGCTAAACCAAACGTTTCCAATGTACATTTCCACCTTTATATAGTGTAGAAAGGCATCCTGAAGCCTGGAAAGTCATTAATTTGATTGTCCAGTATTTCCTTCATGAGATATTGCAACACTTAGAAAAAGTGTACAGCGCCAGCAGACAATGAATTTTCAGCACTAAAAAAACGAAACTTCATTAACAGCTAAACCAAACGTTTCCAATGTAAATTTCCACATTTATAGAGTGTAAAAAGGCATCCTGAAGCCTGGGAAGTCATTAATTTGATTGTCCAGTATTTCCCTTATGAGATAATGCCTCACATAGCAAATGTGTACAGTGCGAGCTGAAAATGCATTTACAGCACTAAAAAACCAAACTTTTATAACAGCTAAACCAAACGTTTCCAATGTAAATTTCCACCTTTATATAGTGTAGAAAGGCATCCTGAAGCCTGGAAAGTCATTGATTTGATTGTCCAGTATTTCCTTCATGAGATATTGCAACACTTAGAAAAAGTGTACAGCGCCAGCAGACAATGAATTTTCAGCACTAAAAAAAACGAAACTTCATTAACAGCTAAACTAAACGTTTCCAATGTAAATTTCCACCTTTATATAGAGTAAAAAGACATCCTGAAGCCTGGGCAGCCATTAATTTGATTGTCCAATATTTCCCTTATGAGATAATGCCTCTCATAGCAAATGTGTACAGCGCGAGCTGAAAATGCATTTACAGCACTAAAAAACCAAACTTTTATAACAGCTAAACCAAACGTTTCCAATGTAAATTTCCACCTTTATATAGTGTAAAAAGACATCCTGAAGCCTGGGCAGTCATTAATTTGATTGTCCAATATTTCCCTTATGAGATAATGCCTCTCATAGCAAATGTGTACAGCGCGAGCTGAAAATGCATTTACAGCACTAAAAAACCAAACTTTTATAACAGCTAAACCAAACGTTTCCAATGTAAATTTCCACCTTTATATAGTGTAGAAAGGCATCCTGAAGCCTGGAAAGTCATTAATTTGATTGTCCAGTATTTCCTTCATGAGATATTGCAACACTTAGAAAAAGTGTACAGCGCCAGCAGACAATGAATTTTCAGCACTAAAAAAACGAAACTTCATTAACAGCTAAACCAAACGTTTCCAATGTAAATTTCCACATTTATAGAGTGTAAAAAGGCATCCTGAAGCCTGGGAAGTCATTAATTTGATTGTCCAGTATTTCCCTTATGAGATAATGCCTCACATAGCAAATGTGTACAGTGCGAGCTGAAAATGCATTTTCAGCACTAAAAAAACAAACTTTTATAACAGCTAAACCAAACGTTTCCAATGTAAATTTCCACCTTTATATAGTGTAAAAAGACATCCTGAAGCCTGGGCAGTCATTAATTTGATTGTCCAGTATTTCCCTTATGAGATAATGCCTCACATAGCAAATGTGTACAGCGCGAGCTGAAAATGCATTTACAGCACTAAAAAACCAAACTTTTATAACAGCTAAACCAAACGTTTCCAATGTAAATTTCCACCTTTATATAGTGTAAGAAGACATCCTGAAGCCTGGGCAGTCATTAATTTGATTGTCCAATATTTCCCTTATGAGATAATGCCTCTCATAGCAAATGTGTACAGCGCGAGCTGAAAATGCTTTTACAGCACTAAAAAACCAAACTTTTATAACAGCTAAACCAAACGTTTCCAATGTAAATTTCCACCTTTATATAGTGTAGAAAGGCATCCTGAAGCCTGGAAAGTCATTAATTTGATTGTCCAGTATTTCCTTCATGAGATATTGCAACACTTAGAAAAAGTGTACAGCGCCAGCAGACAATGAATTTTCAGCACTAAAAAAAACGAAACTTCATTAACAGCTAAACTAAACGTTTCCAATGTAAATTTCCACCTTTATATAGTGTAAAAAGACATCCTGAAGCCTGGGCAGTCATTAATTTGATTGTCCAATATTTCCCTTATGAGATAATGCCTCTCATTGCAAACGTGTACAGCGCGAGCTGAAAATGCATTTACAGCACGAAAAAAACAAACTTTTATAACAGCTAAACCAAACGTTTCCAATGTAAATTTCCACCTTTATAGAGTGTAAAAAGGCATCCTGAAGCCTGGGAAGTCATTAATTTGATTGTCCAGTATTTCCCTTATGAGATAATGCCTCACATAGCCAATGTGTACAGTGCGAGCTGAAAATGCATTTTAAAGCACTAAAAAACCAAACTTTTATAACAGCTAAACCAAACGTTTCCAATGTAAATTTCCACTTTTATATAGTGTAAAAAGACATCCTGAAGCCTGGGCAGTCATTAATTTGATTGTCCAATATTTCCCTTATGAGATAATGCCTCTCATAGCAAATGTGTACAGCGCGAGCTGAAAATGTATTTACAGCACTAAAAAAACAAACTTTTATAACAGCTAAACCAAACGTTTCCAATGTAAATTTCCACCTTTATATAGTGTAGAAAGGCATCCTGAAGCCTGGAAAGTCATAAATTTGATTGTCCAGTATTTCCTTCATGAGATATTGCAACACTTAGAAAAAGTGTACAGCGCCAGCAGACAATGAATTTTCAGCACTAAAAAAACGAAACTTCATTAACAGCTAAACTAAACGTTTCCAATGTAAATTTCCACCCTTATATAGTGTAAAAAGACATCCTGAAGCCTGAGCAGTCATTAATTTGATTGTCCAATATTTCCCTTATGAGATAATGCCTCTCATAGCAAATGTGTACAGCGCGAGCTGAAAATGCATTTACAGCACTAAAAAACCGAACTTTTATAACAGCTAAACCAAACGTTTCCAATGTACATTTCCACCTTTATATAGTGTAGAAAGGCATCCTGAAGCCTGGAAAGTCATTAATTTGATTGTCCAGTATTTCCTTCATGAGATATTGCAACACTTAGAAAAAGTGTACAGCGCCAGCAGACAATGAATTTTCAGCACTAAAAAAACGAAACTTCATTAACAGCTAAACTAAAAGTTTCCAATGTAAATTTCCACCTTTATATAGTGTAAAAAGACATCCTGAAGCCTAGGCAGCCATTAATTTTATTGTCCAATATTTCCCTTATGAGATAATGCCTCTCATAGCAAATGTGTACAGCGCGAGCTGAAAATGCATTTACAGCAATAAAAAACCAAACTTTTATAACAACTAAATCAAACGTTTCCAATGTAAATTTCCACCTTTATATAGTGTAAAAAGACATCCTGAAGCCTGGGCAGTCATTAATTTGATTGTCCAATATTTCCCTTATGAGATAATGCCTCTCATAGCAAATGTGTACAGCGCGAGCTGAAAATGCATTTACAGCACTAAAAAACCAAACTTTTATAACAGCTAAACCAAACGTTTCCAATGTAAATTTCCACCTTTATATAGTGTAGAAAGGCATCCTGAAGCCTGGAAAGTCATTAATTTTATTGTCCAGTATTTCCTTCATGAGATATTGCAACACTTAGAAAAAGTGTACAGCGCCAGCAGACAATGAATTTTCAGCACTAAAAAAACGAAACTTCATTAACAGCTAAACCAAACGTTTCCAATGTAAATTTCCACATTTATAGAGTGTAAAAAGGCATCCTGAAGCCTGGGAAGTCATTAATTTGATTGTCCAGTATTTCCCTTATGAGATAATGCCTCTCATTGCAAATGTGTACAGCGCGAGCTGAAAATGCATTTACAGCACGAAAAAAACAAACTTTTATAACAGCTAAACCAAACGTTTCCAATGTAAATTTCCACCTTTATAGAGAGTAAAAAGGCATCCTGAAGCCTGGGAAGTCATTAATTTGATTGTCCAGTATTTCCCTTATGAGATAATGCCTCACATAGCAAATGTGTACAGTGCGAGCTGAAAATGCATTTTAAGCACTAAAAAACCAAACTTTTATAACAGCTAAACCAAACGTTTCCAATGTAAATTTCCACCTTTATATAGTGTAAAAAGACATCCTGAAGCCTGGGCAGTCATTAATTTGATTGTCCAATATTTCCCTTATGAGATAATGCCTCTCATAGCAAATGTGTACAGCGCGAGCTGAAAATGCATTTACAGCACTAAAAAACCAAACTTTTATAACAGCTAAACCAAACGTTTCAAATGTAAATTTCCACCTTTATATAGTGTAGAAAGGCATCCTGAAGCCTGGAAAGTCATTAATTTGATTGTCCAGTATTTCCTTCATGAGATATTGCAACACTTAGAAAGAGTGTACAGCGCCAGCAGACAATGAATTTTCAGCACTAAAAAAACGAAACTTCATTAACAGCTAAACCAAACGTTTCCAATGTAAATTTCCACATTTATAGAGTGTAAAAAGGCATCCTGAAGCCTGGGAAGTCATTAATTTGATTGTCCAGTATTTCCCTTATGAGATAATGCCTCACATAGCAAATGTGTACAGTGCGAGCTGAAAATGCATTTTCAGCACTAAAAAAACAAACTTTTATAACAGCTAAACCAAACGTTTCCAATGTAAATTTCCACCTTTATATAGTGTAAAAAGACATCCTGAAGCCTGGGCAGTCATTAATTTGATTGTCCAGTATTTCCCTTATGAGATAATGCCTCACATAGCAAATGTGTACAGCGCGAGCTGAAAATGCATTTACAGCACTAAAAAACCAAACTTTTATAACAGCTAAACCAAACGTTTCCAATGTAAATTTCCACCTTTATATAGTGTAAAAAGACATCCTGAAGCCTGGGCAGTCATTAATTTGATTGTCCAATATTTCCCTTATGAGATAATGCCTCTCATAGCAAATGTGTACAGCGCGAGCTGAAAATGCATTTACAGCACTAAAAAACCAAACTTTTATAACAGCTAAACCAAACGTTTCCAATGTAAATTTCCACCTTTATATAGTGTAAAAAGACATCCTGAAGCCTGGGCAGTCATTAATTTGATTGTCCAGTATTTCCCTTATGAGATAATGCCTCACATAGCAAATGTGTACAGCGCGAGCTGAAAATGCATTTACAGCACTAAAAAACCAAACTTTTATAACAGCTAAACCAAACGTTTCCAATGTAAATTTCCACCTTTATATAGTGTAGAAAGGCATCCTGAAGCCTGGACAGTCATTAATTTGATTGTCCAGTATTTCCTTCATGAGATATTGCAACACTTAGAAAAAGTGTACAGCGCCAGCAGACAATGAATATTCAGCACTAAAAAAAAACGAAACTTCATTAACAGCTAAACTAAACGTTTCCAATGTAAATTTCCACCTTTATATAGTGTAAAAAGACATCCTGAAGCCTGGGCAGTCATTAATTTGATTGTCCAATATTTCCCTTATGAGATAATGCCTCTCATTGCAAATGTGTACAGCGCGAGCTGAAAATGCATTTACAGCACGAAAAAAACAAACTTTTATAACAGCTAAACCAAACGTTTCCAATGTAAATTTCCACCTTTATAGAGTGTAAAAAGGCATCCTGAAGCCTGGGAAGTCATTAATTTGATTGTCCAGTATTTCCCTTATGAGATAATGCCTCACATAGCAAATGTGTACAGTGCGAGCTGAAAATGCATTTTAAGCACTAAAAAACCAAACTTTTATAACAGCTAAACCAAACGTTTCCAATGTAAATTTCCACCTTTATATAGTGTAAAAAGACATCCTGAAGCCTGGGCAGTCATTAATTTGATTGTCCAATATTTCCCTTATGAGATAATGCCTCTCATAGCAAATGTGTACAGCGCGAGCTGAAAATGTATTTACAGCACTAAAAAAACAAACTTTTATAACAGCTAAACCAAACGTTTCCAATGTAAATTTCCACCTTTATATAGTGTAGAAAGGCATCCTGAAGCCTGGAAAGTCATAAATTTGATTGTCCAGTATTTCCTTCATGAGATATTGCAACACTTAGAAAAAGTGTATAGCGCCAGCAGACAATGAATTTTCAGCACTAAAAAAACGAAACTTCATTAACAGCTAAACTAAACGTTTCCAATGTATATTTCCACCTTTATATAGTGTAAAAAGACACCCTGAAGCCTGGGCAGTCATTAATTTGATTGTCCAATATTTCCCTTATGAGATAATGCCTCTCATAGCAAATGTGTACAGCGCGAGCTGAAAATGCATTTACAGCACTAAAAAACCAAACTTTTATAACAGCTAAACCAAACGTTTCCAATGTACATTTCCACCTTTATATAGTGTAGAAAGGCATCCTGAAGCCTGGAAAGTCATTAATTTGATTGTCCAGTATTTCCTTCATGAGATATTGCAACACTTAGAAAAAGTGTACAGCGCCAGCAGACAATGAATTTTCAGCACTAAAAAAACGAAACTTCATTAACAGCTAAACTAAAAGTTTCCAATGTAAATTTCCACCTTTATATAGTGTAAAAAGACATCCTGAAGCCTAGGCAGCCATTAATTTGATTGTCCAATATTTCCCTTATGAGATAATGCCTCACATAGCAAATGTGTACAGTGCGAGCTGAAAATGCATTTTCAGCACTAAAAAACCAAACTTTTATAACAGCTAAACCAAACGTTTCCAATGTAAATTTCCACCTTTATATAGTGTAAAAAGACATCCTGAAGCCTGGGCAGTCATTAATTTGATTGTCCAATATTTCCCTTATGAGATAATGCCTCTCATAGCAAATGTGTACAGCGCGAGCTGAAAATGCATTTACAGCACTAAAAAAACAAACTTTTATAACAGCTAAACCAAACGTTTCCAATGTACATTTCCACCTTTATATAGTGTAGAAAGGCATCCTGAAGCCTGGAAAGTCATTAATTTGATTGTCCAGTATTTCCTTCATGAGATATTGCAACACTTAGAAAAAGTGTACAGCGCCAGCAGACAATGAATTTTCAGCACTAAAAAAACGAAACTTCATTAACAGCTAAACCAAACGTTTCCAATGTAAATTTCCACATTTATAGAGTGTAAAAAGGCATCCTGAAGCCTGGGAAGTCATTAATTTGATTGTCCAGTATTTCCCTTATGAGATAATGCCTCACATAGCAAATGTGTACAGTGCGAGCTGAAAATGCATTTACAGCACTAAAAAACCAAACTTTTATAACAGCTAAACCAAACGTTTCCAATGTAAATTTCCACCTTTATATAGTGTAGAAAGGCATCCTGAAGCCTGGAAAGTCATTGATTTGATTGTCCAGTATTTCCTTCATGAGATATTGCAACACTTAGAAAAAGTGTACAGCGCCAGCAGACAATGAATTTTCAGCACTAAAAAAAACGAAACTTCATTAACAGCTAAACTAAACGTTTCCAATGTAAATTTCCACCTTTATATAGAGTAAAAAGACATCCTGAAGCCTGGGCAGCCATTAATTTGATTGTCCAATATTTCCCTTATGAGATAATGCCTCTCATAGCAAATATGTACAGCGCGAGCTGAAAATGCATTTACAGCACTAAAAAACCAAACTTTTATAACAGCTAAACCAAACGTTTCCAATGTAAATTTCCACCTTTATATAGTGTAGAAAGGCATCCTGAAGCCTGGAAAGTCATTAATTTGATTGTCCAGTATTTCCTTCATGAGATATTGCAACACTTAGAAAAAGTGTACAGCGCCAGCAGACAATGAATTTTCAGCTCTAAAAAAACGAAACTTCATTAACAGCTAAACCAAACGTTTCCAATGTAAATTTCCACATTTATAGAGTGTAAAAAGGCATCCTGAAGCCTGGGAAGTCATTAATTTGATTGTCCAGTATTTCCCTTATGAGATAATGCCTCACATAGCAAATGTGTACAGTGCGAGCTGAAAATGCATTTTCAGCACTAAAAAAACAAACTTTTATAACAGCTAAACCAAACGTTTCCAATGTAAATTTCCACCTTTATATAGTGTAAAAAGACATCCTGAAGCCTGGGCAGTCATTAATTTGATTGTCCAGTATTTCCCTTATGAGATAATGCCTCACATAGCAAATGTGTACAGCGCGAGCTGAAAATGCATTTACAGCACTAAAAAACCAAACTTTTATAACAGCTAAACCAAACGTTTCCAATGTAAATTTCCACCTTTATATAGTGTAAGAAGACATCCTGAAGCCTGGGCAGTCATTAATTTGATTGTCCAATATTTCCCTTATGAGATAATGCCTCTCATAGCAAATGTGTACAGCGCGAGCTGAAAATGCTTTTACAGCACTAAAAAACCAAACTTTTATAACAGCTAAACCAAACGTTTCCAATGTAAATTTCCACCTTTATATAGTGTAGAAAGGCATCCTGAAGCCTGGAAAGTCATTAATTTGATTGTCCAGTATTTCCTTCATGAGATATTGCAACACTTAGAAAAAGTGTACAGCGCCAGCAGACAATGAATTTTCAGCACTAAAAAAAACGAAACTTCATTAACAGCTAAACTAAACGTTTCCAATGTAAATTTCCACCTTTATATAGTGTAAAAAGACATCCTGAAGCCTGGGCAGTCATTAATTTGATTGTCCAATATTTCCCTTATGAGATAATGCCTCTCATTGCAAACGTGTACAGCGCGAGCTGAAAATGCATTTACAGCACGAAAAAAACAAACTTTTATAACAGCTAAACCAAACGTTTCCAATGTAAATTTCCACCTTTATAGAGTGTAAAAAGGCATCCTGAAGCCTGGGAAGTCATTAATTTGATTGTCCAGTATTTCCCTTATGAGATAATGCCTCACATAGCCAATGTGTACAGTGCGAGCTGAAAATGCATTTTAAAGCACTAAAAAACCAAACTTTTATAACAGCTAAACCAAACGTTTCCAATGTAAATTTCCACTTTTATATAGTGTAAAAAGACATCCTGAAGCCTGGGCAGTCATTAATTTGATTGTCCAATATTTCCCTTATGAGATAATGCCTCTCATAGCAAATGTGTACAGCGCGAGCTGAAAATGTATTTACAGCACTAAAAAAACAAACTTTTATAACAGCTAAACCAAACGTTTCCAATGTAAATTTCCACCTTTATATAGTGTAGAAAGGCATCCTGAAGCCTGGAAAGTCATAAATTTGATTGTCCAGTATTTCCTTCATGAGATATTGCAACACTTAGAAAAAGTGTACAGCGCCAGCAGACAATGAATTTTCAGCACTAAAAAAACGAAACTTCATTAACAGCTAAACTAAACGTTTCCAATGTAAATTTCCACCCTTATATAGTGTAAAAAGACATCCTGAAGCCTGGGCAGTCATTAATTTGATTGTCCAATATTTCCCTTATGAGATAATGCCTCTCATAGCAAATGTGTACAGCGCGAGCTGAAAATGCATTTACAGCACTAAAAAACCAAACTTTTATAACAGCTAAACCAAACGTTTCCAATGTACATTTCCACCTTTATATAGTGTAGAAAGGCATCCTGAAGCCTGGAAAGTCATTAATTTGATTGTCCAGTATTTCCTTCATGAGATATTGCAACACTTAGAAAAAGTGTACAGCGCCAGCAGACAATGAATTTTCAGCACTAAAAAAACGAAACTTCATTAACAGCTAAACCAAACGTTTCCAATGTAAATTTCCACATTTATAGAGTGTAAAAAGGCATCCTGAAGCCTGGGAAGTCATTAATTTGATTGTCCAGTATTTCCCTTATGAGATAATGCCTCTCATTGCAAATGTGTACAGCGCGAGCTGAAAATGCATTTACAGCACGAAAAAAACAAACTTTTATAACAGCTAAACCAAACGTTTCCAATGTAAATTTCCACCTTTATAGAGTGTAAAGAGGCATCCTGAAGCCTGGGAAGTCATTAATTTGATTGTCCAGTATTTCCCTTATGAGATAATGCCTCACATAGCAAATGTGTACAGTGCGAGCTGAAAATGCATTTTAAGCACTAAAAAACCAAACTTTTATAACAGCTAAACCAAACGTTTCCAATGTAAATTTCCACCTTTATATAGTGTAAAAAGAAATCCTGAAGCCTGGGCAGTCATTAATTTGATTGTCCAATATTTCCCTTATGAGATAATGCCTCTCATAGCAAATGTGTACAGCGCGAGCTGAAAATGCATTTACAGCACTAAAAAACCAAACTTTTATAACAGCTAAACCAAACGTTTCAAATGTAAATTTCCACCTTTATATAGTGTAGAAAGGCATCCTGAAGCCTGGAAAGTCATTAATTTGATTGTCCAGTATTTCCTTCATGAGATATTGCAACACTTAGAAAGAGTGTACAGCGCCAGCAGACAATGAATTTTCAGCACTAAAAAAACGAAACTTCATTAACAGCTAAACCAAACGTTTCCAATGTAAATTTCCACATTTATAGAGTGTAAAAAGGCATCCTGAAGCCTGGGAAGTCATTAATTTGATTGTCCAGTATTTCCCTTATGAGATAATGCCTCACATAGCAAATGTGTACAGTGCGAGCTGAAAATGCATTTTCAGCACTAAAAAAACAAACTTTTATAACAGCTAAACCAAACGTTTCCAATGTAAATTTCCACCTTTATATAGTGTAAAAAGACATCCTGAAGCCTGGGCAGTCATTAATTTGATTGTCCAGTATTTCCCTTATGAGATAATGCCTCACATAGCAAATGTGTACAGCGCGAGCTGAAAATGCATTTACAGCACTAAAAAACCAAACTTTTATAACAGCTAAACCAAACGTTTCCAATGTAAATTTCCACCTTTATATAGTGTAAAAAGACATCCTGAAGCCTGGGCAGTCATTAATTTGATTGTCCAATATTTCCCTTATGAGATAATGCCTCTCATAGCAAATGTGTACAGCGCGAGCTGAAAATGCATTTACAGCACTAAAAAACCAAACTTTTATAACAGCTAAACCAAACGTTTCCAATGTAAATTTCCACCTTTATATAGTGTAAAAAGACATCCTGAAGCCTGGGCAGTCATTAATTTGATTGTCCAGTATTTCCCTTATGAGATAATGCCTCACATAGCAAATGTGTACAGCGCGAGCTGAAAATGCATTTACAGCACTAAAAAACCAAACTTTTATAACAGCTAAACCAAACGTTTCCAATGTAAATTTCCACCTTTATATAGTGTAGAAAGGCATCCTGAAGCCTGGAAAGTCATTAATTTGATTGTCCAGTATTTCCTTCATGAGATATTGCAACACTTAGAAAAAGTGTACAGCGCCAGCAGACAATGAATATTCAGCACTAAAAAAAAACGAAACTTCATTAACAGCTAAACTAAACGTTTCCAATGTAAATTTCCACCTTTATATAGTGTAAAAAGACATCCTGAAGCCTGGGCAGTCATTAATTTGATTGTCCAATATTTCCCTTATGAGATAATGCCTCTCATTGCAAATGTGTACAGCGCGAGCTGAAAATGCATTTACAGCACGAAAAAAACAAACTTTTATAACAGCTAAACCAAACGTTTCCAATGTAAATTTCCACCTTTATAGAGTGTAAAAAGGCATCCTGAAGCCTGGGAAGTCATTAATTTGATTGTCCAGTATTTCCCTTATGAGATAATGCCTCACATAGCAAATGTGTACAGTGCGAGCTGAAAATGCATTTTAAGCACTAAAAAACCAAACTTTTATCACAGCTAAACCAAACGTTTCCAATGTAAATTTCCACCTTTATATAGTGTAAAAAGACATCCTGAAGCCTGGGCAGTCATTAATTTGATTGTCCAATATTTCCCTTATGAGATAATGCCTCTCATAGCAAATGTGTACAGCGCGAGCTGAAAATGTATTTACAGCACTAAAAAAACAAACTTTTATAACAGCTAAACCAAACGTTTCCAATGTAAATTTCCACCTTTATATAGTGTAGAAAGGCATCCTGAAGCCTGGAAAGTCATAAATTTGATTGTCCAGTATTTCCTTCATGAGATATTGCAACACTTAGAAAAAGTGTACAGCGCCAGCAGACAATGAATTTTCACACTAAAAAAACGAAACTTCATTAACAGCTAAACTAAACGTTTCCAATGTAAATTTCCACCCTTATATAGTGTAAAAAGACATCCTGAAGCCTGGGCAGTCATTAATTTGATTGTCCAATATTTCCCTTATGAGATAATGCCTCTCATAGCAAATGTGTACAGCGCGAGCTGAAAATGCATTTACAGCACTAAAAAACCAAACTTTTATAACAGCTAAACCAAACGTTTCCAATGTACATTTCCACCTTTATATAGTGTAGAAAGGCATCCTGAAGCCTGGAAAGTCATTAATTTGATTGTCCAGTATTTCCTTCATGAGATATTGCAACACTTAGAAAAAGTGTACAGCGCCAGCAGACAATGAATTTTCAGCACTAAAAAAACGAAACTTCATTAACAGCTAAACCAAACGTTTCCAATGTAAATTTCCACATTTATAGAGTGTAAAAAGGCATCCTGAAGCCTGGGAAGTCATTAATTTGATTGTCCAGTATTTCCCTTATGAGATAATGCCTCTCATTGCAAATGTGTACAGCGCGAGCTGAAAATGCATTTACAGCACGAAAAAAACAAACTTTTATAACAGCTAAACCAAACGTTTCCAATGTAAATTTCCACCTTTATAGAGTGTAAAAAGGCATCCTGAAGCCTGGGAAGTCATTAATTTGATTGTCCAGTATTTCCCTTATGAGATAATGCCTCACATAGCAAATGTGTACAGTGCGAGCTGAAAATGCATTTTAAGCACTAAAAAACCAAACTTTTATAACCGCTAAACCAAACGTTTCCAATGTAAATTTCCACCTTTATATAGTGTAAAAAGACATCCTGAAGCCTGGGCAGTCATTAATTTGATTGTCCAATATTTCCCTTATGAGATAATGCCTCTCATAGCAAATGTGTACAGCGCGAGCTGAAAATGCATTTACAGCACTAAAAAACCAAACTTTTATAACAGCTAAACCAAACGTTTCAAATGTAAATTTCCACCTTTATATAGTGTAGAAAGGCATCCTGAAGCCTGGAAAGTCATTAATTTGATTGTCCAGTATTTCCTTCATGAGATATTGCAACACTTAGAAAGAGTGTACAGCGCCAGCAGACAATGAATTTTCAGCACTAAAAAAACGAAACTTCATTAACAGCTAAACCAAACGTTTCCAATGTAAATTTCCACATTTATAGAGTGTAAAAAGGCATCCTGAAGCCTGGGAAGTCATTAATTTGATTGTCCAGTATTTCCCTTATGAGATAATGCCTCACATAGCAAATGTGTACAGTGCGAGCTGAAAATGCATTTTCAGCACTAAAAAAACAAACTTTTATAACAGCTAAACCAAACGTTTCCAATGTAAATTTCCACATTTATAGAGTGTAAAAAGACATCCTGAAGCCTGGGCAGTCATTAATTTGATTGTCCAGTATTTCCCTTATGAGATAATGCCTCACATAGCAAATGTGTACAGCGCGAGCTGAAAATGCATTTACAGCACTAAAAAACCAAACTTTTATAACAGCTAAACCAAACGTTTCCAATGTAAATTTCCACCTTTATATAGTGTAAAAAGACATCCTGAAGCCTGGGCAGTCATTAATTTGATTGTCCAATATTTCCCTTATGAGATAATGCCTCTCATAGCAAATGTGTACAGCGCGAGCTGAAAATGCATTTACAGCACTAAAAAACCAAACTTTTATAACAGCTAAACCAAACGTTTCCAATGTAAATTTCCACCTTTATATAGTGTAAAAAGACATCCTGAAGCCTGGGCAGTCATTAATTTGATTGTCCAGTATTTCCCTTATGAGATAATGCCTCACATAGCAAATGTGTACAGCGCGAGCTGAAAATGCATTTACAGCACTAAAAAACCAAACTTTTATAACAGCTAAACCAAACGTTTCCAATGTAAATTTCCACCTTTATATAGTGTAGAAAGGCATCCTGAAGCCTGGAAAGTCATTAATTTGATTGTCCAGTATTTCCTTCATGAGATATTGCAACACTTAGAAAAAGTGTACAGCGCCAGCAGACAATGAATATTCAGCACTAAAAAAAAACGAAACTTCATTAACAGCTAAACTAAACGTTTCCAATGTAAATTTCCACCTTTATATAGTGTAAAAAGACATCCTGAAGCCTGGGCAGTCATTAATTTGATTGTCCAATATTTCCCTTATGAGATAATGCCTCTCATTGCAAATGTGTACAGCGCGAGCTGAAAATGCATTTACAGCACGAAAAAAACAAACTTTTATAACAGCTAAACCAAACGTTTCCAATGTAAATTTCCACCTTTATAGAGTGTAAAAAGGCATCCTGAAGCCTGGGAAGTCATTAATTTGATTGTCCAGTATTTCCCTTATGAGATAATGCCTCACATAGCAAATGTGTACAGTGCGAGCTGAAAATGCATTTTAAGCACTAAAAAACCAAACTTTTATAACAGCTAAACCAAACGTTTCCAATGTAAATTTCCACCTTTATATAGTGTAAAAAGACATCCTGAAGCCTGGGCAGTCATTAATTTGATTGTCCAATATTTCCCTTATGAGATAATGCCTCTCATAGCAAATGTGTACAGCGCGAGCTGAAAATGTATTTACAGCACTAAAAAAACAAACTTTTATAACAGCTAAACCAAACGTTTCCAATGTAAATTTCCACCTTTATATAGTGTATAAAGGCATCCTGAAGCCTGGAAAGTCATAAATTTGATTGTCCAGTATTTCCTTCATGAGATATTGCAACACTTAGAAAAAGTGTATAGCGCCAGCAGACAATGAATTTTCAGCACTAAAAAAACGAAACTTCATTAACAGCTAAACTAAACGTTTCCAATGTATATTTCCACCTTTATATAGTGTAAAAAGACACCCTGAAGCCTGGGCAGTCATTAATTTGATTGTCCAATATTTCCCTTATGAGATAATGCCTCTCATAGCAAATGTGTACAGCGCGAGCTGAAAATGCATTTACAGCACTAAAAAACCAAACTTTTATAACAGCTAAACCAAACGTTTCCAATGTAAATTTCCACCTTTATATAGTGTAGAAAGGCATCCTGAAGCCTGGAAAGTCATTAATTTGATTGTCCAGTATTTCCTTCATGAGATATTGCAACACTTAGAAAAAGTGTACAGCGCCAGCAGACAATGAATTTTCAGCACTAAAAAAACGAAACTTCATTAACAGCTAAACCAAACGTTTCCAATGTAAATTTCCACATTTATAGAGTGTAAAAAGGCATCCTGAAGCCTGGGGAGTCATTAATTTGATTGTCCAGTATTTCCCTTATGAGATAATGCCTCACATAGCAAATGTGTACAGTGCGAGCTGAAAATGCATTTTCAGCACTAAAAAACCAAACTTTTATAACAGCTAAACCAAACGTTTCCAATGTAAATTTCCACCTTTATATAGTGTAAAAAGACATCCTGAAGCCTGGGCAGTCATTAATTTGATTGTCCAGTATTTCCCTTATGAGATAATGCCTCACATAGCAAATGTGTACAGCGCGAGCTGAAAATGCATTTACAGCACTAAAAAACCAAACATTTATAACAGCTAAACCAAACGTTTCCAATGTAAATTTCCACCTTTATATAGTGTAAAAAGACATCCTGAAGCCTGGGCAGTCATTAATTTGATTGTCCAATATTTCCCTTATGAGATAATGCCTCTCATAGCAAATGTGTACAGCGCGAGCTGAAAATGTATTTACAGCACTAAAAAAACAAACTTTTATAACAGCTAAACCAAACGTTTCCAATGTAAATTTCCACCTTTATATAGTGTAGAAAGGCATCCTGAAGCCTGGAAAGTCATAAATTTGATTGTCCAGTATTTCCTTCATGAGATATTGCAACACTTAGAAAAAGTGTACAGCGCCAGCAGACAATGAATTTTCAGCACTAAAAAAACGAAACTTCATTAACAGCTAAACTAAACGTTTCCAATGTATATTTCCACCTTTATATAGTGTAAAAAGACATCCTGAAGACTGGGCAGTCATTAATTTGATTGTCCAAAATTTCCCTTATGAGATAATGCCTCTCATAGCAAATGTGTACAGCGCGAGCTGAAAATGCATTTACAGCACTAAAAAACCAAACTTTTATAACAGCTAAACCAAACGTTTCCAATGTAAATTTCTACCTTTATATAGTGTAGAAAGGCATCCTGAAGCCTGGAAAGTCATTAATTTGATTGTCCAGTATTTCCTTCATGAGATATTGCAACACTTAGAAAAAGTGTACAGCGCCAGCAGACAATGAATTTTCAGCACTAAAAAAACGAAACTTCATTAACAGCTAAACTAAACGTTTCCAATGTATATTTCCACCTTTATATAGTGTAAAAAGACATCCTGAAGCCTGGGCAGTCATTAATTTGATTGTCCAATATTTCCCTTATGAGATAATGCCTCTCATAGCAAATGTGTACAGCGCGAGCTGAAAATGCATTTACAGCACTAAAAAACCAAACTTTTATAACAGCTAAACCAAACGTTTCCAATGTACATTTCCACCTTTATATAGTGTAGAAAGGCATCCTGAAGCCTGGAAAGTCATTAATTTGATTGTCCAGTATTTCCTTCATGAGATATTGCAACACTTAGAAAAAGTGTACAGCGCCAGCAGACAATGAATTTTCAGCACTAAAAAAACGAAACTTCATTAACAGCTAAACTAAAAGTTTCCAATGTAAATTTCCACCTTTATATAGTGTAAAAAGACATCCTGAAGCCTAGGCAGCCATTAATTTGATTGTCCAATATTTCCCTTATGAGATAATGCCTCTCATAGCAAATGTGTACAGCGCGAGCTGAAAATGCATTTACAGCACTAAAAAACCAAACTTTTATAACAGCTAAACCAAACGTTTCCAATGTAAATTTCCACCTTTATATAGTGTAAAAAGACATCCTGAAGCCTGGAAAGTCATTAATTTGATTGTCCAGTATTTCCTTCATGAGATATTGCAACACTTAGAAAAAGTGTACAGCGCCAGCAGACAATGAATTTTCAGCACTAAAAAAAACGAAACTTCATTAAAAGCTAAACTAAACGTTTCCAATGTAAATTTACACCTTTATAGAGTGTAAAAAGACATCCTGAAGCCTGGGCAGTCATTAATTTGATTGTCCAATATTTCCCTTATGAGATAATGCCTCTCATTGCAAATGTGTACAGCGCGAGCTGAAAATGCATTTACAGCACGAAAAAAACAAACTTTTATAACAGCTAAACCAAACGTTTCCAATGTAAATTTCCACCTTTATAGAGTGTAAAAAGGCATCCTGAAGCCTGGGAAGTCATTAATTTGATTGTCCAGTATTTCCCTTATGAGATAATGCCTCACATAGCAAATGTGTACAGTGCGAGCTGAAAATGCATTTTAAGCACTAAAAAAACCAAACTTTTATAACAGCTAAACCAAACGTTTCCAATGTAAATTTCCACCTTTATATAGTGTAAAAAGACATCCTGAAGCCTGGGCAGTCATTAATTTGATTGTCCAATATTTCCCTTATGAGATAATGCCTCTCATAGCAAATGTGTACAGTGCGAGCTGAAAATGCATTTACAGCACTAAAAAACCAAACTTTTATAACAGCTAAACCGAACGTTTCAAATGTAAATTTCCACCTTTATATAGTGTAGAAAGGCATCCTGAAGCCTGGAAAGTCATTAATTTGATTGTCCAGTATTTCCTTCATGAGATATTGCAACACTTAGAAAAAGTGTACAGCGCCAGCAGACAATGAATTTTCAGCACTAAAAAAACGAAACTTCATTAACAGCTAAACCAAACGTTTCCAATGTAAATTTCCACATTTATAGAGTGTAAAAAGGCATCCTGAAGCCTGGGAAGTCATTAATTTGATTGTCCAGTATTTCCCTTATGAGATAATGCCTCACATAGCAAATGTGTACAGTGCGAGCTGAAAATGCATTTTCAGCACTAAAAAACCAAACTTTTATAACAGCTAAACCAAACGTTTCCAATGTAAATTTCCACCTTTATATAGTGTAAAAAGACATCCTGAAGCCTGGGCAGTCATTAATTTGATTGTCCAGTATTTCCCTTATGAGATAATGCCTCACATAGCAAATGTGTACAGCGCGAGCTGAAAATGCATTTACAGCACTAAAAAAACAAACTTTTATAACAGCTAAACTAAACGTTTCCAATGTAAATTTCCACCTTTATATAGTGTAAAAAGACATCCTGAAGCCTGGGCAGTCATTAATTTGATTGTCCAATATTTCCGTTATGAGATAATGCCTCTCATAGCAAATGTGTACAGCGCGAGCTGAAAATGCATTTACAGCACTAAAAAACCAAACTTTTATAACAGCTAAACCAAACGTTTCCAATGTAAATTCCCACCTTTATATAGTGTAGAAAGGCATCATGAAGCCGGGAAAGTCATTAATTTGATTGTCCAGTATTTCCTTCATGAGATATTGCAACACTTAGAAAAAGTGTACAGCGCCAGCAGACAATGAATTTTCAGCACTAAAAAAACGAAACTTCATTAACAGCTAAACCAAACGTTTCCAATGTAAATTTCCACATTTATAGAGTGTAAAAAGGCATCCTGAAGCCTGGGAAGTCATTAATTTGATTGTCCAGTATTTCCCTTATGAGATAATGCCTCACATAGCAAATGTGTACAGTGCGAGCTGAAAATGCATTTTCAGCACTAAAAAAACAAACTTTTATAACAGCTAAACCAAACGTTTCCAATGTAAATTTCCACCTTTATATAGTGTAAAAAGACATCCTGAAGCCTGGGCAGTCATTAATTTGATTGTCCAGTATTTCCCTTATGAGATAATGCCTCACATAGCAAATGTGGACAGTGCGAGCTAAAAATGCATTTTCAGCACTAAAAAAACCAAACTTTTATAACAGCTAAACCAAACGTTTCCAATGTAAATTTCCACCTTTATATAGTGTAAAAAGACATCCTGAAGCCTGGGCAGTCATTAATTTGATTGTCCAATATTTCCCTTATGAGATAATGCCTCTCATAGCAAATGTGTACAGCGCGAGCTGAAAATGTATTTACAGCACTAAAAAAACAAACTTTTATAACAGCTAAACCAAACGTTTCCAATGTAAATTTCCACCTTTATATAGTGTAGAAAGGCATCCTGAAGCCTGGAAAGTCATAAATTTGATTGTCCAGTATTTCCTTCATGAGATATTGCAACACTTAGAAAAAGTGTACAGCGCCAGCAGACAATGAATTTTCAGCACTAAAAAAACGAAACTTCATTAACAGCTAAACTAAACGTTTCCAATGTAAATTTCCACCCTTATATAGTGTAAAAAGACATCCTGAAGCCTGGGCAGTCATTAATTTGATTGTCCAATATTTCCCTTATGAGATAATGCCTCTCATAGCATATGTGTACAGCGCGAGCTGAAAATGCATTTACAGCACTAAAAAACCAAACTTTTATAACAGCTAAACCAAACGTTTCCAATGTACATTTCCACCTTTATATAGTGTAGAAAGGCATCCTGAAGCCTGGAAAGTCATTAATTTGATTGTCCAGTATTTCCTTCATGAGATATTGCAACACTTAGAAAAAGTGTACAGCGCCAGCAGACAATGAATTTTCAGCACTAAAAAAACGAAACTTCATTAACAGCTAAACTAAAAGTTTCCAATGTAAATTTCCACTTTTATATAGTGTAAAAAGACATCCTGAAGCCTGGGCAGTCATTAATTTGATTGTCCAATATTTCCCTTATGAGATAATGCCTCACATAGCAAATGTGTACAGCGCGAGCTGAAAATGCATTTACAGCACTAAAAAACCAAACATTTATAACAGCTAAACCAAACGTTTCCAATGTAAATTTCCACCTTTATATAGTGTAAAAAGACATCCTGAAGCCTGGGCAGTCATTAATTTGATTGTCCAATATTTCCCTTATGAGATAATGCCTCTCATAGCAAATGTGTACAGCGCGAGCTGAAAATGCATTTACAGCACTAAAAAACCAAACTTTTATAACAGCTAAACCAAACGTTTCCAATGTAAATTTCCACCTTTATATAGTGTAGAAAGGCATCCTGAAGCCTGGAAAGTCATTAATTTGATTGTCCAGTATTTCCTTCATGAGATATTGCAACACTTAGAAAAAGTGTACAGCGCCAGCAGACAATGAATTTTCAGCACTAAAAAAAACGAAACTTCATTAACAGCTAAACTAAACGTTTCCAATGTAAATTTCCACCTTTATATAGTGTAAAAAGACATCCTGAAGCCTGGGCAGTCATTAATTTGATTGTCCAATATTTCCCATATGAGATAATGCCTCTCATTGCAAATGTGTACAGCGCGAGCTGAAAATGCATTTACAGCACGAAAAAAACAAACTTTTATAACAGCTAAACCAAACGTTTCCAATGTAAATTTCCACCTTTATAGAGTGTAAAAAGGCATCCTGAAGCCTGGGAAGTCATTAATTTGATTGTCCAGTATTTCCCTTATGAGATAATGCCTCACATAGCCAATGTGTACAGTGCGAGCTGAAAATGCATTTTAAGCACTAAAAAACCAAACTTTTATAACAGCTAAACCAAACGTTTCCAATGTAAATTTCCACTTTTATATAGTGTAAAAAGACATCCTGAAGCCTGGGCAGTCATTAATTTGATTGTCCAATATTTCCCTTATGAGATAATGCCTCTCATAGCAAATGTGTACAGCGCGAGCTGAAAATGTATTTACAGCACTAAAAAAACAAACTTTTATAACAGCTAAACCAAACGTTTCCAATGTAAATTTCCACCTTTATATAGTGTAGAAAGGCATCCTGAAGCCTGGAAAGTCATAAATTTGATTGTCCAGTATTTCCTTCATGAGATATTGCAACACTTAGAAAAAGTGTACAGCGCCAGCAGACAATGAATTTTCAGCACTAAAAAAACGAAACTTCATTAACAGCTAAACTAAACGTTTCCAATGTATATTTCCACCTTTATATAGTGTAAAAAGACATCCTGAAGACTGGGCAGTCATTAATTTGATTGTCCAAAATTTCCCTTATGAGATAATGCCTCTCATAGCAAATGTGTACAGCGCGAGCTGAAAATGCATTTACAGCACTAAAAAACCAAACTTTTATAACAGCTAAACCAAACGTTTCCAATGTAAATTTCTACCTTTATATAGTGTAGAAAGGCATCCTGAAGCCTGGAAAGTCATTAATTTGATTGTCCAGTATTTCCTTCATGAGATATTGCAACACTTAGAAAAAGTGTACAGCGCCAGCAGACAATGAATTTTCAGCACTAAAAAAACGAAACTTCATTAACAGCTAAACTAAACGTTTCCAATGTATATTTCCACCTTTATATAGTGTAAAAAGACATCCTGAAGCCTGGGCAGTCATTAATTTGATTGTCCAATATTTCCCTTATGAGATAATGCCTCTCATAGCAAATGTGTACAGCGCGAGCTGAAAATGCATTTACAGCACTAAAAAACCAAACTTTTATAACAGCTAAACCAAACGTTTCCAATGTACATTTCCACCTTTATATAGTGTAGAAAGGCATCCTGAAGCCTGGAAAGTCATTAATTTGATTGTCCAGTATTTCCTTCATGAGATATTGCAACACTTAGAAAAAGTGTACAGCGCCAGCAGACAATGAATTTTCAGCACTAAAAAAACGAAACTTCATTAACAGCTAAACTAAAAGTTTCCAATGTAAATTTCCACCTTTATATAGTGTAAAAACACATCCTGAAGCCTAGGCAGCCATTAATTTGATTGTCCAATATTTCCCTTATGAGATAATGCCTCTCATAGCAAATGTGTACAGCGCGAGCTGAAAATGCATTTACAGCACTAAAAAACCAAACTTTTATAACAGCTAAACCAAACGTTTCCAATGTAAATTTCCACCTTTATATAGTGTAAATAGACATCCTGAAGCCTGGAAAGTCATTAATTTGATTGTCCATTATTTCCTTCATGAGATATTGCAACACTTAGAAAAAGTGTACAGCGCCAGCAGACAATGAATTTTCAGCACTAAAAAAAACGAAACTTCATTAAAAGCTAAACTAAACGTTTCCAATGTAAATTTACACCTTTATATAGTGTAAAAAGACATCCTGAAGCCTGGGCAGTCATTAATTTGATTGTCCAATATTTCCCTTATGAGATAATGCCTCTCATTGCAAATGTGTACAGCGCGAGCTGAAAATGCATTTACAGCACGAAAAAAACAAACTTTTATAACAGCTAAACCAAACGTTTCCAATGTAAATTTCCACCTTTATAGAGTGTAAAAAGGCATCCTGAAGCCTGGGAAGTCATTAATTTGATTGTCCAGTATTTCCCTTATGAGATAATGCCTCACATAGCAAATGTGTACAGTGCGAGCTGAAAATGCATTTTAAGCACTAAAAAACCAAACTTTTATAACAGCTAAACCAAACGTTTCCAATGTAAATTTCCACCTTTATATAGTGTAAAAAGACATCCTGAAGCCTGGGCAGTCATTAATTTGATTGTCCAATATTTCCCTTATGAGATAATGCCTCTCATAGCAAATGTGTACAGTGCGAGCTGAAAATGCATTTACAGCACTAAAAAACCAAACTTTTATAACAGCTAAACCGAACGTTTCAAATGTAAATTTCCACCTTTATATAGTGTAGAAAGG
This sequence comes from Idiotropiscis lumnitzeri, assembly GCF_059441095.1. Taxonomy (NCBI): domain Eukaryota; kingdom Metazoa; phylum Chordata; class Actinopteri; order Syngnathiformes; family Syngnathidae; genus Idiotropiscis; species Idiotropiscis lumnitzeri. The sequence continues at coordinate 236,868 of NW_028283564.1, read as the reverse complement.
CATCCTGAAGCCTGGAAAGTCATTAATTTGATTGTCCAGTATTTCCTTCATGAGATATTGCAACACTTAGAAAAAGTGTACAGCGCCAGCAGACAATGAATTTTCAGCACTAAAAAAACGAAACTTCATTAACAGCTAAACCAAACGTTTCCAATGTAAATTTCCACATTTATAGAGTGTAAAAAGGCATCCTGAAGCCTGGGAAGTCATTAATTTGATTGTCCAGTATTTCCCTTATGAGATAATGCCTCACATAGCAAATGTGTACAGTGCGAGCTGAAAATGCATTTTCAGCACTAAAAAACCAAACTTTTATAACAGCTAAACCAAACGTTTCCAATGTAAATTTCCACCTTTATATAGTGTAAAAAGACATCCTGAAGCCTGGGCAGTCATTAATTTGATTGTCCAGTATTTCCCTTATGAGATAATGCCTCACATAGCAAATGTGTACAGCGCGAGCTGAAAATGCATTTACAGCACTAAAAAAACAAACTTTTATAACAGCTAAACTAAACGTTTCCAATGTAAATTTCCACCTTTATATAGTGTAAAAAGACATCCTGAAGCCTGGGCAGTCATTAATTTGATTGTCCAATATTTCCGTTATGAGATAATGCCTCTCATAGCAAATGTGTACAGCGCGAGCTGAAAATGCATTTACAGCACTAAAAAACCAAACTTTTATAACAGCTAAACCAAACGTTTCCAATGTAAATTCCCACCTTTATATAGTGTAGAAAGGCATCATGAAGCCTGGAAAGTCATTAATTTGATTGTCCAGTATTTCCTTCATGAGATATTGCAACACTTAGAAAAAGTGTACAGCGCCAGCAGACAATGAATTTTCAGCACTAAAAAAACGAAACTTCATTAACAGCTAAACCAAACGTTTCCAATGTAAATTTCCACATTTATAGAGTGTAAAAAGGCATCCTGAAGCCTGGGAAGTCATTAATTTGATTGTCCAGTATTTCCCTTATGAGATAATGCCTCACATAGCAAATGTGTACAGTGCGAGCTGAAAATGCATTTTCAGCACTAAAAAAACAAACTTTTATAACAGCTAAACCAAACGTTTCCAATGTAAATTTCCACCTTTATATAGTGTAAAAAGACATCCTGAAGCCTGGGCAGTCATTAATTTGATTGTCCAGTATTTCCCTTATGAGATAATGCCTCACATAGCAAATGTGGACAGTGCGAGCTAAAAATGCATTTTCAGCACTAAAAAAACCAAACTTTTATAACAGCTAAACCAAACGTTTCCAATGTAAATTTCCACCTTTATATAGTGTAAAAAGACATCCTGAAGCCTGGGCAGTCATTAATTTGATTGTCCAATATTTCCCTTATGAGATAATGCCTCTCATAGCAAATGTGTACAGCGCGAGCTGAAAATGTATTTACAGCACTAAAAAAACAAACTTTTATAACAGCTAAACCAAACGTTTCCAATGTAAATTTCCACCTCTATATAGTGTAGAAAGGCATCCTGAAGCCTGGAAAGTCATAAATTTGATTGTCCAGTATTTCCTTCATGAGATATTGCAACACTTAGAAAAAGTGTACAGCGCCAGCAGACAATGAATTTTCAGCACTAAAAAAACGAAACTTCATTAACAGCTAAACTAAACGTTTCCAATGTAAATTTCCACCCTTATATAGTGTAAAAAGACATCCTGAAGCCTGGGCAGTCATTAATTTGATTGTCCAATATTTCCCTTATGAGATAATGCCTCTCATAGCAAATGTGTACAGCGCGAGCTGAAAATGCATTTACAGCACTAAAAAACCAAACTTTTATAACAGCTAAACCAAACGTTTCCAATGTACATTTCCACCTTTATATAGTGTAGAAAGGCATCCTGAAGCCTGGAAAGTCATTAATTTGATTGTCCAGTATTTCCTTCATGAGATATTGCAACACTTAGAAAAAGTGTACAGCGCCAGCAGACAATGAATTTTCAGCACTAAAAAAACGAAACTTCATTAACAGCTAAACTAAAAGTTTCCAATGTAAATTTCCACCTTTATATAGTGTAAAAAGACATCCTGAAGCCTAGGCAGCCATTAATTTGATTGTCCAATATTTCCCTTATGAGATAATGCCTCTCATAGCAAATGTGTACAGCGCGAGCTGAAAATGCATTTACAGCAATAAAAAACCAAACTTTTATAACAACTAAACCAAACGTTTCCAATGTAAATTTCCACCTTTATATAGTGTAAAAAGACATCCTGAAGCCTGGGCAGTCATTAATTTGATTGTCCAATATTTCCCTTATGAGATAATGCCTCTCATAGCAAATGTGTACAGCGCGAGCTGAAAATGCATTTACAGCACTAAAAAAACAAACTTTTATAACAGCTAAACCAAACGTTTCCAATGTAAATTTCCACCTTTATATAGTGTAGAAAGGCATCCTGAAGCCTGGAAAGTCATTAATTTGATTGTCCAGTATTTCCTTCATGAGATATTGCAACACTTAGAAAAAGTGTACAGCGCCAGCAGACAATGAATTTTCAGCACTAAAAAAACGAAACTTTATACAGCTAAACCAAACGTTTCCAATGTAAATTTCCACATTTATAGAGTGTAAAAAGGCATCCTGAAGCCTGGGAAGTCATTAATTTGATTGTCCAGTATTTCCCTTATGAGATAATGCCTCTCATTGCAAATGTGTACAGCGCGAGCTGAAAATGCATTTACAGCACGAAAAAAACAAACTTTTATAACAGCTAAACCAAACGTTTCCAATGTAAATTTCCACCTTTATAGAGTGTAAAAAGGCATCCTGAAGCCTGGGAAGTCATTAATTTGATTGTCCAGTATTTCCCTTATGAGATAATGCCTCACATAGCAAATGTGTACAGTGCGAGCTGAAAATGCATTTTAAGCACTAAAAAACCAAACTTTTATAACAGCTAAACCAAACGTTTCCAATGTAAATTTCCACCTTTATATAGTGTAAAAAGACATCCTGAAGCCTGGGCAGTCATTAATTTGATTGTCCAATATTTCCCTTATGAGATAATGCCTCTCATAGCAAATGTGTACAGCGCGAGCTGAAAATGCATTTACAGCACTAAAAAACCAAACTTTTATAACAGCTAAACCAAACGTTTCAAATGTAAATTTCCACCTTTATATAGTGTAGAAAGGCATCCTGAAGCCTGGAAAGTCATTAATTTGATTGTCCAAGTATTTCCTTCATGAGATATTGCAACACTTAGAAAGAGTGTACAGCGCCAGCAGACAATGAATTTTCAGCACTAAAAAAACGAAACTTCATTAACAGCTAAACCAAACGTTTCCAATGTAAATTTCCACATTTATAGAGTGTAAAAAGGCATCCTGAAAGCTGGGAAGTCATTAATTTGATTGTCCAGTATTTCCCTTATGAGATAATGCCTCACATAGCAAATGTGTACAGTGCGAGCTGAAAATGCATTTTCAGCACTAAAAAAACAAACTTTTATAACAGCTAAACCAAACGTTTCCAATGTAAATTTCCACCTTTATATAGTGTAAAAAGACATCCTGAAGCCTGGGCAGTCATTAATTTGATTGTCCAGTATTTCCCTTATGAGATAATGCCTCACATAGCAAATGTGTACAGCGCGAGCTGAAAATGCATTTACAGCACTAAAAAACCAAACTTTTATAACAGCTAAACCAAACGTTTCCAATGTAAATTTCCACCTTTATATAGTGTAAAAAGACATCCTGAAGCCTGGGCAGTCATTAATTTGATTGTCCAATATTTCCGTTATGAGATAATGCCTCTCATAGCAAATGTGTACAGCGCGAGCTGAAAATGCATTTACAGCACTAAAAAACCAAACTTTTATAACAGCTAAACCAAACGTTTCCAATGTAAATTCCCACCTTTATATAGTGTAGAAAGGCATCATGAAGCCTGGAAAGTCATTAATTTGATTGTCCAGTATTTCCTTCATGAGATATTGCAACACTTAGAAAAAGTGTACAGCGCCAGCAGACAATGAATTTTCAGCACTAAAAAAACGAAACTTCATTAACAGCTAAACTAAAAGTTTCCAATGTAAATTTCCACCTTTATATCGTGTAAAAAGACATCCTGAAGCCTAGGCAGCCATTAATTTGATTGTCCAATATTTCCCTTATGAGATAATGCCTCTCATAGCAAATGTGTACAGCGCGAGCTGAAAATGCATTTACAGCACTAAAAAACCAAACTTTTATAACAGCTAAACCAAACGTTTCCAATGTAAATTTCCACCTTTATATAGTGTAAAAAGACACCCTGAAGCCTGGAAAGTCATAAATTTGATTGTCCAGTATTTCCTTCATGAGATATTGCAACACTTAGAAAAAGTGTACAGCGCCAGCAGACAATGAATTTTCAGCACTAAAAAACGAAACTTCATTAACAGCTAAACTAAACGTTTCCAATGTAAATTTCCACCCTTATATAGTGTAAAAAGACATCCTGAAGCCTGGGCAGTCATTAATTTGATTGTCCAATATTTCCCTTATGAGATAATGCCTCTCATAGCAAATGTGTACAGCGCGAGCTGAAAATGCATTTACAGCACTAAAAAACCAAACTTTTATAACAGCTAAACCAAACGTTTCCAATGTACATTTCCACCTTTATATAGTGTAGAAAGGCATCCTGAAGCCTGGAAAGTCATTAATTTGATTGTCCAGTATTTCCTTCATGAGATATTGCAACACTTAGAAAAAGTGTACAGCGCCAGCAGACAATGAATTTTCAGCACTAAAAAAACGAAACTTCATTAACAGCTAAACTAAAAGTTTCCAATGTAAATTTCCACCTTTATATAGTGTAAAAAGACATCCTGAAGCCTAGGCAGCCATTAATTTGATTGTCCAATATTTCCCTTATGAGATAATGCCTCTCATAGCAAATGTGTACAGCGCGAGCTGAAAATGCATTTACAGCAATAAAAAACCAAACTTTTATAACAACTAAACCAAACGTTTCCAATGTAAATTTCCACCTTTATATAGTGTAAAAAGACATCCTGAAGCCTGGGCAGTCATTAATTTGATTGTCCAATATTTCCCTTATGAGATAATGCCTCTCATAGCAAATGTGTACAGCGCGAGCTGAAAATGCATTTACAGCACTAAAAAAACAAACTTTTATAACAGCTAAACCAAACGTTTCCAATGTAAATTTCCACCTTTATATAGTGTAGAAAGGCATCCTGAAGCCTGGAAAGTCATTAATTTGATTGTCCAGTATTTCCTTCATGAGATATTGCAACACTTAGAAAAAGTGTACAGCGCCAGCAGACAATGAATTTTCAGCACTAAAAAAACGAAACTTTATACAGCTAAACCAAACGTTTCCAATGTAAATTTCCACATTTATAGAGTGTAAAAAGGCATCCTGAAGCCTGGGAAGTCATTAATTTGATTGTCCAGTATTTCCCTTATGAGATAATGCCTCTCATTGCAAATGTGTACAGCGCGAGCTGAAAATGCATTTACAGCACGAAAAAAACAAACTTTTATAACAGCTAAACCAAACGTTTCCAATGTAAATTTCCACCTTTATAGAGTGTAAAAAGGCATCCTGAAGCCTGGGAAGTCATTAATTTGATTGTCCAGTATTTCCCTTATGAGATAATGCCTCACATAGCAAATGTGTACAGTGCGAGCTGAAAATGCATTTTAAGCACTAAAAAACCAAACTTTTATAACAGCTAAACCAAACGTTTCCAATGTAAATTTCCACCTTTATATAGTGTAAAAAGACATCCTGAAGCCTGGGCAGTCATTAATTTGATTGTCCAATATTTCCCTTATGAGATAATGCCTCTCATAGCAAATGTGTACAGCGCGAGCTGAAAATGCATTTACAGCACTAAAAAACCAAACTTTTATAACAGCTAAACCAAACGTTTCAAATGTAAATTTCCACCTTTATATAGTGTAGAAAGGCATCCTGAAGCCTGGAAAGTCATTAATTTGATTGTCCAAGTATTTCCTTCATGAGATATTGCAACACTTAGAAAGAGTGTACAGCGCCAGCAGACAATGAATTTTCAGCACTAAAAAAACGAAACTTCATTAACAGCTAAACCAAACGTTTCCAATGTAAATTTCCACATTTATAGAGTGTAAAAAGGCATCCTGAAAGCTGGGAAGTCATTAATTTGATTGTCCAGTATTTCCCTTATGAGATAATGCCTCACATAGCAAATGTGTACAGTGCGAGCTGAAAATGCATTTTCAGCACTAAAAAAACAAACTTTTATAACAGCTAAACCAAACGTTTCCAATGTAAATTTCCACCTTTATATAGTGTAAAAAGACATCCTGAAGCCTGGGCAGTCATTAATTTGATTGTCCAGTATTTCCCTTATGAGATAATGCCTCACATAGCAAATGTGTACAGCGCGAGCTGAAAATGCATTTACAGCACTAAAAAACCAAACTTTTATAACAGCTAAACCAAACGTTTCCAATGTAAATTTCCACCTTTATATAGTGTAAAAAGACATCCTGAAGCCTGGGCAGTCATTAATTTGATTGTCCAATATTTCCGTTATGAGATAATGCCTCTCATAGCAAATGTGTACAGCGCGAGCTGAAAATGCATTTACAGCACTAAAAAACCAAACTTTTATAACAGCTAAACCAAACGTTTCCAATGTAAATTCCCACCTTTATATAGTGTAGAAAGGCATCATGAAGCCTGGAAAGTCATTAATTTGATTGTCCAGTATTTCCTTCATGAGATATTGCAACACTTAGAAAAAGTGTACAGCGCCAGCAGACAATGAATTTTCAGCACTAAAAAAACGAAACTTCATTAACAGCTAAACTAAAAGTTTCCAATGTAAATTTCCACCTTTATATCGTGTAAAAAGACATCCTGAAGCCTAGGCAGCCATTAATTTGATTGTCCAATATTTCCCTTATGAGATAATGCCTCTCATAGCAAATGTGTACAGCGCGAGCTGAAAATGCATTTACAGCACTAAAAAACCAAACTTTTATAACAGCTAAACCAAACGTTTCCAATGTAAATTTCCACCTTTATATAGTGTAAAAAGACACCCTGAAGCCTGGAAAGTCATTAATTTGATTGTCCAGTATTTCCTTCATGAGATATTGCAACACTTAGAAAAAGTGTACAGCGCCAGCAGACAATGAATTTTCAGCACTAAAAAAAACGAAACTTCATTAAAAGCTAAACTAAACGTTTCCAATGTAAATTTCCACCTTTATATAGTGTAAAAAGACATCCTGAAGCCTGGGCAGTCATTAATTTGATTGTCCAACATTTCCCTTATGAGATAATGCCTCTCATTGCAAATGTGTACAGCGCGAGCTGAAAATGCATTTACAGCACGAAAAAAACAAACTTTTATAACAGCTAAACCAAACGTTTCGAATGTAAATTTCCACCTTTATAGAGTGTAAAAAGGCATCCTGAAGCCTGGGAAGTCATTAATTTGATTGTCCAGTATTTCCCTTATGAGATAATGCCTCACATAGCAAATGTGTACAGCGCGAGCTGAAAATGCATTTACAGCACTAAAAAACCAAACTTTTATAACCGCTAAACCAAACGTTTCCAATGTAAATTTCCACCTTTATATAGTGTAAGAAGACATCTTGAAGCCTGGGCAGTCATTAATTTGATTGTCCAATATTTCCCTTATGAGATAATGCCTCTCATAGCAAATGTGTACAGCGTGAGCTGAAAATGCTTTTACAGCACTAAAAAACCAAACTTTTATAACAGCTAAACCAAACGTTTCCAATGTAAATTTCCACCTTTATATAGTGTAGAAAGGCATCCTGAAGCCTGGAAAGTCATTAATTTGATTGTCCAGTATTTCCTTCATGAGATATTGCAACACTTAGAAAAAGTGTACAGCGCCAGCAGACAATGAATTTTCAGCACTAAAAAAAACGAAACTTCATTAACAGCTAAACTAAACGTTTCCAATGTAAATTTCCACCTTTATATAGTGTAAAAAGACATCCTGAAGCCTGGGCAGTCATTAATTTGATTGTCCAATATTTCCCTTATGAGATAATGCCTCTCATTGCAAACGTGTACAGCGCGAGCTGAAAATGCATTTACAGCACGAAAAAAACAAACTTTTATAACAGCTAAACCAAACGTTTCCAATGTAAATTTCCACCTTTATAGAGTGTAAAAAGGCATCCTGAAGCCTGGGAAGTCATTAATTTGATTGTCCAGTATTTCCCTTATGAGATAATGCCTCACATAGCCAATGTGTACAGTGCGAGCTGAAAATGCATTTTAAAGCACTAAAAAACCAAACTTTTATAACAGCTAAACCAAACGTTTCCAATGTAAATTTCCACTTTTATATAGTGTAAAAAGACATCCTGAAGCCTGGGCAGTCATTAATTTGATTGTCCAATATTTCCCTTATGAGATAATGCCTCTCATAGCAAATGTGTACAGCGCGAGCTGAAAATGTATTTACAGCACTAAAAAAACAAACTTTTATAACAGCTAAACCAAACGTTTCCAATGTAAATTTCCACCTTTATATAGTGTAGAAAGGCATCCTGAAGCCTGGAAAGTCATAAATTTGATTGTCCAGTATTTCCTTCATGAGATATTGCAACACTTAGAAAAAGTGTACAGCGCCAGCAGACAATGAATTTTCAGCACTAAAAAAACGAAACTTCATTAACAGCTAAACTAAACGTTTCCAATGTAAATTTCCACCCTTATATAGTGTAAAAAGACATCCTGAAGCCTGGGCAGTCATTAATTTGATTGTCCAATATTTCCCTTATGAGATAATGCCTCTCATAGCAAATGTGTACAGCGCGAGCTGAAAATGCATTTACAGCACTAAAAAACCAAACTTTTATAACAGCTAAACCAAACGTTTCCAATGTACATTTCCACCTTTATATAGTGTAGAAAGGCATCCTGAAGCCTGGAAAGTCATTAATTTGATTGTCCAGTATTTCCTTCATGAGATATTGCAACACTTAGAAAAAGTGTACAGCGCCAGCAGACAATGAATTTTCAGCACTAAAAAAACGAAACTTCATTAACAGCTAAACTAAAAGTTTCCAATGTAAATTTCCACCTTTATATAGTGTAAAAAGACATCCTGAAGCCTAGGCAGCCATTAATTTTATTGTCCAATATTTCCCTTATGAGATAATGCCTCTCATAGCAAATGTGTACAGCGCGAGCTGAAAATGCATTTACAGCAATAAAAAACCAAACTTTTATAACAACTAAACCAAACGTTTCCAATGTAAATTTCCACCTTTATATAGTGTAAAAAGACATCCTGAAGCCTGGGCAGTCATTAATTTGATTGTCCAATATTTCCCTTATGAGATAATGCCTCTCATAGCAAATGTGTACAGTGCGAGCTGAAAATGCATTTACAGCACTAAAAAACCAAACTTTTATAACAGCTAAACCGAACGTTTCAAATGTAAATTTCCACCTTTATATAGTGTAGAAAGGCATCCTGAAGCCTGGAAAGTCATTAATTTGATTGTCCAGTATTTCCTTCATGAGATATTGCAACACTTAGAAAAAGTGTACAGCGCCAGCAGACAATGAATTTTCAGCACTAAAAAAACGAAACTTCATTAACAGCTAAACCAAACGTTTCCAATGTAAATTTCCACATTTATAGAGTGTAAAAAGGCATCCTGAAGCCTGGGAAGTCATTAATTTGATTGTCCAGTATTTCCCTTATGAGATAATGCCTCACATAGCAAATGTGTACAGTGCGAGCTGAAAATGCATTTTCAGCACTAAAAAACCAAACTTTTATAACAGCTAAACCAAACGTTTCCAATGTAAATTTCCACCTTTATATAGTGTAAAAAGACATCCTGAAGCCTGGGCAGTCATTAATTTGATTGTCCAGTATTTCCCTTATGAGATAATGCCTCACATAGCAAATGTGTACAGCGCGAGCTGAAAATGCATTTACAGCACTAAAAAAACAAACTTTTATAACAGCTAAACTAAACGTTTCCAATGTAAATTTCCACCTTTATATAGTGTAAAAAGACATCCTGAAGCCTGGGCAGTCATTAATTTGATTGTCCAATATTTCCGTTATGAGATAATGCCTCTCATAGCAAATGTGTACAGCGCGAGCTGAAAATGCATTTACAGCACTAAAAAACCAAACTTTTATAACAGCTAAACCAAACGTTTCCAATGTAAATTCCCACCTTTATATAGTGTAGAAAGACATCCTGAAGCCTGGGCAGTCATTAATTTGATTGTCCAGTATTTCCCTTATGAGATAATGCCTCACATAGCAAATGTGGACATTGCGAGCTAAAAATGCATTTTCAGCACTAAAAAAACCAAACTTTTATAACAGCTAAACCAAACGTTTCCAATGTAAATTTCCACCTTTATATAGTGTAAAAAGACATCCTGAAGCCTGGGCAGTCATTAATTTGATTGTCCAATATTTCCCTTATGAGATAATGCCTCTCATAGCAAATGTGTACAGCGCGAGCTGAAAATGCATTTACAGCACTAAAAAAACAAACTTTTATAACAGCTAAACCAAACGTTTCCAATGTACATTTCCACCTTTATATCGTGTAGAAAGGCATCCTGAAGCCTGGAAAGTCATTAATTTGATTGTCCAGTATTTCCTTCATGAGATATTGCAACACTTAGAAAAAGTGTACAGCGCCAGCAGACAATGAATTTTCAGCACTAAAAAAACGAAACTTCATTAACAGCTAAACCAAACGTTTCCAATGTAAATTTCCACATTTATAGAGTGTAAAAAGGCATCCTGAAGCCTGGGAAGTCATTAATTTGATTGTCCAGTATTTCCCTTATGAGATAATGCCTCACATAGCAAATGTGTACAGTGCGAGCTGAAAATGCATTTACAGCACTAAAAAACCAAACTTTTATAACAGCTAAACCAAACGTTTCCAATGTAAATTTCCACCTTTATATAGTGTAGAAAGGCATCCTGAAGCCTGGAAAGTCATTGATTTGATTGTCCAGTATTTCCTTCATGAGATATTGCAACACTTAGAAAAAGTGTACAGCGCCAGCAGACAATGATTTCAGCACTAAAAAAAACGAAACTTCATTAACAGCTAAACTAAACGTTTCCAATGTAAATTTCCACCTTTATATAGAGTAAAAAGACATCCTGAAGCCTGGGCAGCCATTAATTTGATTGTCCAATATTTCCCTTATGAGATAATGCCTCTCATAGCAAATGTGTACAGCGCGAGCTGAAAATGCATTTACAGCACTAAAAAACCAAACTTTTATAACAGCTAAACCAAACGTTTCCAATGTAAATTTCCACCTTTATATAGTGTAGAAAGACATCCTGAAGCCTGGGCAGTCATTAATTTGATTGTCCAATATTTCCCTTATGAGATAATGCCTCTCATAGCAAATGTGTACAGCGCGAGCTGAAAATGCATTTACAGCACTAAAAAACCAAACTTTTATAACAGCTAAACCAAACGTTTCCAATGTAAATTTCCACCTTTATATAGTGTAGAAAGGCATCCTGAAGCCTGGAAAGTCATTAATTTGATTGTCCAGTATTTCCTTCATGAGATATTGCAACACTTAGAAAAAGTGTACAGCGCCAGCAGACAATGAATTTTCAGCACTAAAAAAACGAAACTTCATTAACAGCTAAACCAAACGTTTCCAATGTAAATTTCCACATTTATAGAGTGTAAAAAGGCATCCTGAAGCCTGGGAAGTCATTAATTTGATTGTCCAGTATTTCCCTTATGAGATAATGCCTCACATAGCAAATGTGTACAGTGCGAGCTGAAAATGCATTTTCAGCACTAAAAAAACAAACTTTTATAACAGCTAAACCAAACGTTTCCAATGTAAATTTCCACCTTTATATAGTGTAAAAAGACATCCCGAAGCCTGGGCAGTCATTAATTTGATTGTCCAGTATTTCCCTTATGAGATAATGCCTCACATAGCAAATGTGTACAGCGCGAGCTGAAAATGCATTTACAGCACTAAAAAACCAAACATTTATAACAGCTAAACCAAACGTTTCCAATGTAAATTTCCACCTTTATATAGTGTAAAAAGACATCCTGAAGCCTGGGCAGTCATTAATTTGATTGTCCAATATTTCCCTTATGAGATAATGCCTCTCATAGCAAATGTGTACAGCGCGAGCTGAAAATGCTTTTACAGCACTAAAAAACCAAACTTTTATAACAGCTAAACCAAACGTTTCCAATGTAAATTTCCACCTTTATATAGTGTAGAAAGGCATCCTGAAGCCTGGAAAGTCATAAATTTGATTGTCCAGTATTTCCTTCATGAGATATTGCAACACTTAGAAAAAGTGTACAGCGCCAGCAGACAATGAATTTTCAGCACTAAAAAAACGAAACTTCATTAACAGCTAAACTAAACGTTTCCAATGTATATTTCCACCTTTATATAGTGTAAAAAGACATCCTGAAGACTGGGCAGTCATTAATTTGATTGTCCAAAATTTCCCTTATGAGATAATGCCTCTCATAGCAAATGTGTACAGCGCGAGCTGAAAATGCATTTACAGCACTAAAAAACCAAACTTTTATAACAGCTAAACCAAACGTTTCCAATGTAAATTTCTACCTTTATATAGTGTAGAAAGGCATCCTGAAGCCTGGAAAGTCATTAATTTGATTGTCCAGTATTTCCTTCATGAGATATTGCAACACTTAGAAAAAGTGTACAGCGCCAGCAGACAATGAATTTTCAGCACTAAAAAAACGAAACTTCATTAACAGCTAAACTAAACGTTTCCAATGTATATTTCCACCTTTATATAGTGTAAAAAGACATCCTGAAGCCTGGGCAGTCATTAATTTGATTGTCCAATATTTCCCTTATGAGATAATGCCTCTCATAGCAAATGTGTACAGCGCGAGCTGAAAATGCATTTACAGCACTAAAAAACCAAACTTTTATAACAGCTAAACCAAACGTTTCCAATGTACATTTCCACCTTTATATAGTGTAGAAAGGCATCCTGAAGCCTGGAAAGTCATTAATTTGATTGTCCAGTATTTCCTTCATGAGATATTGCAACACTTAGAAAAAGTGTACAGCGCCAGCAGACAATGAATTTTCAGCACTAAAAAAACGAAACTTCATTAACAGCTAAACTAAAAGTTTCCAATGTAAATTTCCACCTTTATATAGTGTAAAAAGACATCCTGAAGCCTAGGCAGCCATTAATTTGATTGTCCAATATTTCCCTTATGAGATAATGCCACTCATAGCAAATGTGTACAGCGCGAGCTGAAAATGCATTTACAGCACTAAAAAACCAAACTTTTATAACAGCTAAACCAAACGTTTCCAATGTAAATTTCCACCTTTATATAGTGTAAAAAGACATCCTGAAGCCTGGAAAGTCATTAATTTGATTGTCCAGTATTTCCTTCATGAGATATTGCAACACTTAGAAAAAGTGTACAGCGCCAGCAGACAATGAATTTTCAGCACTAAAAAAAACGAAACTTCATTAAAAGCTAAACTAAACGTTTCCAATGTAAATTTCCACCTTTATATAGAGTAAAAAGACATCCTGAAGCCTGGGCAGCCATTAATTTGATTGTCCAATATTTCCCTTATGAGATAATGCCTCTCATAGCAAATGTGTACAGCGCGAGCTGAAAATGCATTTACAGCACTAAAAAACCAAACTTTTATAACAGCTAAACCAAACGTTTCCAATGTAAATTTCCACCTTTATATAGTGTAGAAAGACATCCTGAAGCCTGGGCAGTCATTAATTTGATTGTCCAATATTTCCCTTATGAGATAATGCCTCTCATAGCAAATGTGTACAGCGCGAGCTGAAAATGCATTTACAGCACTAAAAAACCAAACTTTTATAACAGCTAAACCAAACGTTTCCAATGTAAATTTCCACCTTTATATAGTGTAGAAAGGCATCCTGAAGCCTGGAAAGTCATTAATTTGATTGTCCAGTATTTCCTTCATGAGATATTGCAACACTTAGAAAAAGTGTACAGCGCCAGCAGACAATGAATTTTCAGCACTAAAAAAACGAAACTTCATTAACAGCTAAACCAAACGTTTCCAATGTAAATTTCCACATTTATAGAGTGTAAAAAGGCATCCTGAAGCCTGGGAAGTCATTAATTTGATTGTCCAGTATTTCCCTTATGAGATAATGCCTCACATAGCAAATGTGTACAGTGCGAGCTGAAAATGCATTTTCAGCACTAAAAAAACAAACTTTTATAACAGCTAAACCAAACGTTTCCAATGTAAATTTCCACCTTTATATAGTGTAAAAAGACATCCCGAAGCCTGGGCAGTCATTAATTTGATTGTCCAGTATTTCCCTTATGAGATAATGCCTCACATAGCAAATGTGTACAGCGCGAGCTGAAAATGCATTTACAGCACTAAAAAACCAAACATTTATAACAGCTAAACCAAACGTTTCCAATGTAAATTTCCACCTTTATATAGTGTAAAAAGACATCCTGAAGCCTGGGCAGTCATTAATTTGATTGTCCAATATTTCCCTTATGAGATAATGCCTCTCATAGCAAATGTGTACAGCGCGAGCTGAAAATGCTTTTACAGCACTAAAAAACCAAACTTTTATAACAGCTAAACCAAACGTTTCCAATGTAAATTTCCACCTTTATATAGTGTAGAAAGGCATCCTGAAGCCTGGAAAGTCATAAATTTGATTGTCCAGTATTTCCTTCATGAGATATTGCAACACTTAGAAAAAGTGTACAGCGCCAGCAGACAATGAATTTTCAGCACTAAAAAAACGAAACTTCATTAACAGCTAAACTAAACGTTTCCAATGTATATTTCCACCTTTATATAGTGTAAAAAGACATCCTGAAGACTGGGCAGTCATTAATTTGATTGTCCAAAATTTCCCTTATGAGATAATGCCTCTCATAGCAAATGTGTACAGCGCGAGCTGAAAATGCATTTACAGCACTAAAAAACCAAACTTTTATAACAGCTAAACCAAACGTTTCCAATGTAAATTTCTACCTTTATATAGTGTAGAAAGGCATCCTGAAGCCTGGAAAGTCATTAATTTGATTGTCCAGTATTTCCTTCATGAGATATTGCAACACTTAGAAAAAGTGTACAGCGCCAGCAGACAATGAATTTTCAGCACTAAAAAAACGAAACTTCATTAACAGCTAAACTAAACGTTTCCAATGTATATTTCCACCTTTATATAGTGTAAAAAGACATCCTGAAGCCTGGGCAGTCATTAATTTGATTGTCCAATATTTCCCTTATGAGATAATGCCTCTCATAGCAAATGTGTACAGCGCGAGCTGAAAATGCATTTACAGCACTAAAAAACCAAACTTTTATAACAGCTAAACCAAACGTTTCCAATGTACATTTCCACCTTTATATAGTGTAGAAAGGCATCCTGAAGCCTGGAAAGTCATTAATTTGATTGTCCAGTATTTCCTTCATGAGATATTGCAACACTTAGAAAAAGTGTACAGCGCCAGCAGACAATGAATTTTCAGCACTAAAAAAACGAAACTTCATTAACAGCTAAACTAAAAGTTTCCAATGTAAATTTCCACCTTTATATAGTGTAAAAAGACATCCTGAAGCCTAGGCAGCCATTAATTTGATTGTCCAATATTTCCCTTATGAGATAATGCCACTCATAGCAAATGTGTACAGCGCGAGCTGAAAATGCATTTACAGCACTAAAAAACCAAACTTTTATAACAGCTAAACCAAACGTTTCCAATGTAAATTTCCACCTTTATATAGTGTAAAAAGACATCCTGAAGCCTGGAAAGTCATTAATTTGATTGTCCAGTATTTCCTTCATGAGATATTGCAACACTTAGAAAAAGTGTACAGCGCCAGCAGACAATGAATTTTCAGCACTAAAAAAAACGAAACTTCATTAAAAGCTAAACTAAACGTTTCCAATGTAAATTTCCACCTTTATATAGTGTAAAAAGACATCCTGAAGCCTGGGCAGTCATTAATTTGATTGTCCAATATTTCCCTGATGAGATAATGCCTCTCATTGCAAATGTGTACAGCGCGAGCTGAAAATGCATTTACAGCACGAAAAAAACAAACTTTTATAACAGCTAAACCAAACGTTTCCAATGTAAATTTCCACCTTTATAGAGTGTAAAAAGGCATCCTGAAGCCTGGGAAGTCATTAATTTGATTGTCCAGTATTTCCCTTATGAGATAATGCCTCACATAGCAAATGTGTACAGTGCGAGCTGAAAATGCATTTTAAGCACTAAAAAACCAAACTTTTATAACAGCTAAACCAAACGTTTCCAATGTAAATTTCCACCTTTATATAGTGTAAAAAGACATCCTGAAGCCTGGGCAGTCATTAATTTGATTGTCCAATATTTCCCTTATGAGATAATGCCTCTCATAGCAAATGTGTACAGTGCGAGCTGAAAATGCATTTACAGCACTAAAAAACCAAACTTTTATAACAGCTAAACCGAACGTTTCAAATGTAAATTTCCACCTTTATATAGTGTAGAAAGGCATCCTGAAGCCTGGAAAGTCATTAATTTGATTGTCCAGTATTTCCTTCATGAGATATTGCAACACTTAGAAAAAGTGTACAGCGCCAGCAGACAATGAATTTTCAGCACTAAAAAAACGAAACTTCATTAACAGCTAAACCAAACGTTTCCAATGTAAATTTCCACATTTATAGAGTGTAAAAAGGCATCCTGAAGCCTGGGAAGTCATTAATTTGATTGTCCAGTATTTCCCTTATGAGATAATGCCTCACATAGCAAATGTGTACAGTGCGAGCTGAAAATGCATTTTCAGCACTAAAAAACCAAACTTTTATAACAGCTAAACCAAACGTTTCCAATGTAAATTTCCACCTTTATATAGTGTAAAAAGACATCCTGAAGCCTGGGCAGTCATTAATTTGATTGTCCAGTATTTCCCTTATGAGATAATTGCCTCACATAGCAAATGTGTACAGCGCGAGCTGAAAATGCATTTACAGCACTAAAAAAACAAACTTTTATAACAGCTAAACTAAACGTTTCCAATGTAAATTTCCACCTTTATATAGTGTAGAAAGGCATCCTGAAGCCTGGAAAGTCATTGATTTGATTGTCCAGTATTTCCTTCATGAGATATTGCAACACTTAGAAAAAGTGTACAGCGCCAGCAGACAATGAATTTTCAGCACTAAAAAAAACGAAACTTCATTAACAGCTAAACTAAACGTTTCCAATGTAAATTTCCACCTTTATATAGAGTAAAAAGACATCCTGAAGCCTGGGCAGCCATTAATTTGATTGTCCAATATTTCCCTTATGAGATAATGCCTCTCATAGCAAATGTGTACAGCGCGAGCTGAAAATGCATTTACAGCACTAAAAAACCAAACTTTTATAACAGCTAAACCAAACGTTTCCAATGTAAATTTCCACCTTTATATAGTGTAGAAAGACATCCTGAAGCCTGGGCAGTCATTAATTTGATTGTCCAGTATTTCCCTTATGAGATAATGCCTCACATAGCCAATGTGTACAGTGCGAGCTGAAAATGCATTTTAAGCACTAAAAAACCAAACTTTTATAACAGCTAAACCAAACGTTTCCAATGTAAATTTCCACTTTTATATAGTGTAAAAAGACATCCTGAAGCCTGGGCAGTCATTAATTTGATTGTCCAATATTTCCCTTATGAGATAATGCCTCTCATAGCAAATGTGTACAGCGCGAGCTGAAAATGTATTTACAGCACTAAAAAAACAAACTTTTATAACAGCTAAACCAAACGTTTCCAATGTAAATTTCCACCTTTATATAGTGTAGAAAGGCATCCTGAAGCCTGGAAAGTCATAAATTTGATTGTCCAGTATTTCCTTCATGAGATATTGCAACACTTAGAAAAAGTGTACAGCGCCAGCAGACAATGAATTTTCAGCACTAAAAAAACGAAACTTCATTAACAGCTAAACTAAACGTTTCCAATGTATATTTCCACCTTTATATAGTGTAAAAAGACATCCTGAAGACTGGGCAGTCATTAATTTGATTGTCCAAAATTTCCCTTATGAGATAATGCCTCTCATAGCAAATGTGTACAGCGCGAGCTGAAAATGCATTTACAGCACTAAAAAACCAAACTTTTATAACAGCTAAACCAAACGTTTCCAATGTAAATTTCTACCTTTATATAGTGTAGAAAGGCATCCTGAAGCCTGGAAAGTCATTAATTTGATTGTCCAGTATTTCCTTCATGAGATATTGCAACACTTAGAAAAAGTGTACAGCGCCAGCAGACAATGAATTTTCAGCACTAAAAAAACGAAACTTCATTAACAGCTAAACTAAACGTTTCCAATGTATATTTCCACCTTTATATAGTGTAAAAAGACATCCTGAAGCCTGGGCAGTCATTAATTTGATTGTCCAATATTTCCCTTATGAGATAATGCCTCTCATAGCAAATGTGTACAGCGCGAGCTGAAAATGCATTTACAGCACTAAAAAACCAAACTTTTATAACAGCTAAACCAAACGTTTCCAATGTACATTTCCACCTTTATATAGTGTAGAAAGGCATCCTGAAGCCTGGAAAGTCATTAATTTGATTGTCCAGTATTTCCTTCATGAGATATTGCAACACTTAGAAAAAGTGTACAGCGCCAGCAGACAATGAATTTTCAGCACTAAAAAAACGAAACTTCATTAACAGCTAAACTAAAAGTTTCCAATGTAAATTTCCACCTTTATATAGTGTAAAAACACATCCTGAAGCCTAGGCAGCCATTAATTTGATTGTCCAATATTTCCCTTATGAGATAATGCCTCTCATAGCAAATGTGTACAGCGCGAGCTGAAAATGCATTTACAGCACTAAAAAACCAAACTTTTATAACAGCTAAACCAAACGTTTCCAATGTAAATTTCCACCTTTATATAGTGTAAATAGACATCCTGAAGCCTGGAAAGTCATTAATTTGATTGTCCAGTATTTCCTTCATGAGATATTGCAACACTTAGAAAAAGTGTACAGCGCCAGCAGACAATGAATTTTCAGCACTAAAAAAAACGAAACTTCATTAAAAGCTAAACTAAACGTTTCCAATGTAAATTTACACCTTTATATAGTGTAAAAAGACATCCTGAAGCCTGGGCAGTCATTAATTTGATTGTCCAATATTTCCCTTATGAGATAATGCCTCTCATTGCAAATGTGTACAGCGCGAGCTGAAAATGCATTTACAGCACGAAAAAAACAAACTTTTATAACAGCTAAACCAAACGTTTCCAATGTAAATTTCCACCTTTATAGAGTGTAAAAAGGCATCCTGAAGCCTGGGAAGTCATTAATTTGATTGTCCAGTATTTCCCTTATGAGATAATGCCTCACATAGCAAATGTGTACAGTGCGAGCTGAAAATGCATTTTAAGCACTAAAAAACCAAATTTTTATAACAGCTAAACCAAACGTTTCCAATGTAAATTTCCACCTTTATATAGTGTAAAAAGACATCCTGAAGCCTGGGCAGTCATTAATTTGATTGTCCAATATTTCCCTTATGAGATAATGCCTCTCATAGCAAATGTGTACAGTGCGAGCTGAAAATGCATTTACAGCACTAAAAAACCAAACTTTTATAACAGCTAAACCGAACGTTTCAAATGTAAATTTCCACCTTTATATAGTGTAGAAAGGCATCCTGAAGCCTGGAAAGTCATTAATTTGATTGTCCAGTATTTCCTTCATGAGATATTGCAACACTTAGAAAAAGTGTACAGCGCCAGCAGACAATGAATTTTCAGCACTAAAAAAACGAAACTTCATTAACAGCTAAACCAAACGTTTCCAATGTAAATTTCCACATTTATAGAGTGTAAAAAGGCATCCTGAAGCCTGGGAAGTCATTAATTTGATTGTCCAGTATTTCCCTTATGAGATAATGCCTCACATAGCAAATGTGTACAGTGCGAGCTGAAAATGCATTTTCAGCACTAAAAAACCAAACTTTTATAACAGCTAAACCAAACGTTTCCAATGTAAATTTCCACCTTTATATAGTGTAAAAAGACATCCTGAAGCCTGGGCAGTCATTAATTTGATTGTCCAGTATTTCCCTTATGAGATAATGCCTCACATAGCAAATGTGTACAGCGCGAGCTGAAAATGCATTTACAGCACTAAAAAAACAAACTTTTATAACAGCTAAACTAAACGTTTCCAATGTAAATTTCCACCTTTATATAGTGTAAAAAGACATCCTGAAGCCTGGGCAGTCATTAATTTGATTGTCCAATATTTCCGTTATGAGATAATGCCTCTCATAGCAAATGTGTACAGCGCGAGCTGAAAATGCATTTACAGCACTAAAAAACCAAACTTTTATAACAGCTAAACCAAACGTTTCCAATGTAAATTCCCACCTTTATATAGTGTAGAAAGGCATCATGAAGCCTGGAAAGTCATTAATTTGATTGTCCAGTATTTCCTTCATGAGATATTGCAACACTTAGAAAAAGTGTACAGCGCCAGCAGACAATGAATTTTCAGCACTAAAAAAACGAAACTTCATTAACAGCTAAACCAAACGTTTCCAATGTAAATTTCCACATTTATAGAGTGTAAAAAGGCATCCTGAAGCCTGGGAAGTCATTAATTTGATTGTCCAGTATTTCCCTTATGAGATAATGCCTCACATAGCAAATGTGTACAGTGCGAGCTGAAAATGCATTTTCAGCACTAAAAAAACAAACTTTTATAACAGCTAAACCAAACGTTTCCAATGTAAATTTCCACCTTTATATAGTGTAAAAAGACATCCTGAAGCCTGGGCAGTCATTAATTTGATTGTCCAGTATTTCCCTTATGAGATAATGCCTCACATAGCAAATGTGGACAGTGCGAGCTAAAAATGCATTTTCAGCACTAAAAAAACCAAACTTTTATAACAGCTAAACCAAACGTTTCCAATGTAAATTTCCACCTTTATATAGTGTAAAAAGACATCCTGAAGCCTGGGCAGTCATTAATTTGATTGTCCAATATTTCCCTTATGAGATAATGCCTCTCATAGCAAATGTGTACAGCGCGAGCTGAAAATGTATTTACAGCACTAAAAAAACAAACTTTTATAACAGCTAAACCAAACGTTTCCAATGTAAATTTCCACCTTTATATAGTGTAGAAAGGCATCCTGAAGCCTGGAAAGTCATAAATTTGATTGTCCAGTATTTCCTTCATGAGATATTGCAACACTTAGAAAAAGTGTACAGCGCCAGCAGACAATGAATTTTCAGCACTAAAAAAACGAAACTTCATTAACAGCTAAACTAAACGTTTCCAATGTAAATTTCCACCCTTATATAGTGTAAAAAGACATCCTGAAGCCTGGGCAGTCATTAATTTGATTGTCCAATATTTCCCTTATGAGATAATGCCTCTCATAGCAAATGTGTACAGCGCGAGCTGAAAATGCATTTACAGCACTAAAAAACCAAACTTTTATAACAGCTAAACCAAACGTTTCCAATGTACATTTCCACCTTTATATAGTGTAGAAAGGCATCCTGAAGCCTGGAAAGTCATTAATTTGATTGTCCAGTATTTCCTTCATGAGATATTGCAACACTTAGAAAAAGTGTACAGCGCCAGCAGACAATGAATTTTCAGCACTAAAAAAACGAAACTTCATTAACAGCTAAACTAAAAGTTTCCAATGTAAATTTCCACCTTTATATAGTGTAAAAAGACATCCTGAAGCCTAGGCAGCCATTAATTTGATTGTCCAATATTTCCCTTATGAGATAATGCCTCTCATAGCAAATGTGTACAGCGCGAGCTGAAAATGCATTTACAGCACTAAAAAACCAAACTTTTATAACAACTAAACCAAACGTTTCCAATGTAAATTTCCACCTTTATATAGTGTAAAAAGACATCCTGAAGCCTGGGCAGTCATTAATTTGATTGTCCAATATTTCCCTTATGAGATAATGCCTCTCATAGCAAATGTGTACAGCGCGAGCTGAAAATGCATTTACAGCACTAAAAAAACAAACTTTTATAACAGCTAAACCAAACGTTTCCAATGTAAATTTCCACCTTTATATAGTGTAGAAAGGCATCCTGAAGCCTGGAAAGTCATTAATTTGATTGTCCAGTATTTCCTTCATGAGATATTGCAACACTTAGAAAAAGTGTACAGCGCCAGCAGACAATGAATTTTCAGCACTAAAAAAACGAAACTTTATACAGCTAAACCAAACGTTTCCAATGTAAATTTCCACATTTATAGAGTGTAAAAAGGCATCCTGAAGCCTGGGAAGTCATTAATTTGATTGTCCAGTATTTCCCTTATGAGATAATGCCTCTCATTGCAAATGTGTACAGCGCGAGCTGAAAATGCATTTACAGCACGAAAAAAACAAACTTTTATAACAGCTAAACCAAACGTTTCCAATGTAAATTTCCACCTTTATAGAGTGTAAAAAGGCATCCTGAAGCCTGGGAAGTCATTAATTTGATTGTCCAGTATTTCCCTTATGAGATAATGCCTCACATAGCAAATGTGTACAGTGCGAGCTGAAAATGCATTTTAAGCACTAAAAAACCAAACTTTTATAACAGCTAAACCAAACGTTTCCAATGTAAATTTCCACCTTTATATAGTGTAAAAAGACATCCTGAAGCCTGGGCAGTCATTAATTTGATTGTCCAGTATTTCCCTTATGAGATAATGCCTCTCATAGCAAATGTGTACAGCGCGAGCTGAAAATGCATTTACAGCACTAAAAAAACAAACTTTTATAACAGCTAAACCAAACGTTTCCAATGTAAATTTCCACCTTTATATAGTGTAGAAAGGCATCCTGAAGCCTGGAAAGTCATTAATTTGATTGTCCAGTATTTCCTTCATGAGATATTGCAACACTTAGAAAAAGTGTACAGCGCCAGCAGACAATGAATTTTCAGCACTAAAAAAACGAAACTTTATACAGCTAAACCAAACGTTTCCAATGTAAATTTCCACATTTATAGAGTGTAAAAAGGCATCCTGAAGCCTGGGAAGTCATTAATTTGATTGTCCAGTATTTCCCTTATGAGATAATGCCTCTCATTGCAAATGTGTACAGCGCGAGCTGAAAATGCATTTACAGCACGAAAAAAACAAACTTTTATAACAGCTAAACCAAACGTTTCCAATGTAAATTTCCACCTTTATAGAGTGTAAAAAGGCATCCTGAAGCCTGGGAAGTCATTAATTTGATTGTCCAGTATTTCCCTTATGAGATAATGCCTCACATAGCAAATGTGTACAGTGCGAGCTGAAAATGCATTTTAAGCACTAAAAAAACAAACTTTTATAACAGCTAAACCAAACGTTTCCAATGTAAATTTCCACCTTTATATAGTGTAAAAAGACATCCTGAAGCCTGGGCAGTCATTAATTTGATTGTCCAATATTTCCCTTATGAGATAATGCCTCTCATAGCAAATGTGTACAGCGCGAGCTGAAAATGCATTTACAGCACTAAAAAACCAAACTTTTATAACAGCTAAACCAAACGTTTCAAATGTAAATTTCCACCTTTATATAGTGTAGAAAGGCATCCTGAAGCCTGGAAAGTCATTAATTTGATTGTCCAAGTATTTCCTTCATGAGATATTGCAACACTTAGAAAGAGTGTACAGCGCCAGCAGACAATGAATTTTCAGCACTAAAAAAACGAAACTTCATTAACAGCTAAACCAAACGTTTCCAATGTAAATTTCCACATTTATAGAGTGTAAAAAGGCATCCTGAAGCCTGGGAAGTCATTAATTTGATTGTCCAGTATTTCCCTTATGAGATAATGCCTCACATAGCAAATGTGTACAGTGCGAGCTGAAAATGCATTTTCAGCACTAAAAAAACAAACTTTTATAACAGCTAAACCAAACGTTTCCAATGTAAATTTCCACCTTTATATAGTGTAAAAAGACATCCTGAAGCCTGGGCAGTCATTAATTTGATTGTCCAGTATTTCCCTTATGAGATAATGCCTCACATAGCAAATGTGTACAGCGCGAGCTGAAAATGCATTTACAGCACTAAAAAACCAAACTTTTATAACAGCTAAACCAAACGTTTCCAATGTAAATTTCCACCTTTATATAGTGTAAAAAGACATCCTGAAGCCTGGGCAGTCATTAATTTGATTGTCCAATATTTCCGTTATGAGATAATGCCTCTCATAGCAAATGTGTACAGCGCGAGCTGAAAATGCATTTACAGCACTAAAAAACCAAACTTTTATAACAGCTAAACCAAACGTTTCCAATGTAAATTCCCACCTTTATATAGTGTAGAAAGGCATCATGAAGCCTGGAAAGTCATTAATTTGATTGTCCAGTATTTCCTTCATGAGATATTGCAACACTTAGAAAAAGTGTACAGCGCCAGCAGACAATGAATTTTCAGCACTAAAAAAACGAAACTTCATTAACAGCTAAACTAAAAGTTTCCAATGTAAATTTCCACCTTTATATCGTGTAAAAAGACATCCTGAAGCCTGGGAAGTCATTAATTTGATTGTCCAGTATTTCCCTTATGAGATAATGCCTCACATAGCCAATGTGTACAGTGCGAGCTGAAAATGCATTTTAAAGCACTAAAAAACCAAACTTTTATAACAGCTAAACCAAACGTTTCCAATGTAAATTTCCACTTTTATATAGTGTAAAAAGACATCCTGAAGCCTGGGCAGTCATTAATTTGATTGTCCAATATTTCCGTTATGAGATAATGCCTCTCATAGCAAATGTGTACAGCGCGAGCTGAAAATGCATTTACAGCACTAAAAAACCAAACTTTTATAACAGCTAAACCAAACGTTTCCAATGTAAATTCCCACCTTTATATAGTGTAGAAAGGCATCATGAAGCCTGGAAAGTCATTAATTTGATTGTCCAGTATTTCCTTCATGAGATATTGCAACACTTAGAAAAAGTGTACAGCGCCAGCAGACAATGAATTTTCAGCACTAAAAAAACGAAACTTCATTAACAGCTAAACTAAAAGTTTCCAATGTAAATTTCCACCTTTATAGAGTGTAAAAAGGCATCCTGAAGCCTGGGAAGTCATTAATTTGATTGTCCAGTATTTCCCTTATGAGATAATGCCTCACATAGCCAATGTGTACAGTGCGAGCTGAAAATGCATTTTAAAGCACTAAAAAACCAAACTTTTATAACAGCTAAACCAAACGTTTCCAATGTAAATTTCCACTTTTATATAGTGTAAAAAGACATCCTGAAGCCTGGGCAGTCATTAATTTGATTGTCCAATATTTCCCTTATGAGATAATGCCTCTCATAGCAAATGTGTACAGCGCGAGCTGAAAATGTATTTACAGCACTAAAAAAACAAACTTTTATAACAGCTAAACCAAACGTTTCCAATGTAAATTTCCACCTTTATATAGTGTAGAAAGGCATCCTGAAGCCTGGAAAGTCATAAATTTGATTGTCCAGTATTTCCTTCATGAGATATTGCAACACTTAGAAAAAGTGTACAGCGCCAGCAGACAATGAATTTTCAGCACTAAAAAAACGAAACTTCATTAACAGCTAAACTAAACGTTTCCAATGTAAATTTCCACCCTTATATAGTGTAAAAAGACATCCTGAAGCCTGGGCAGTCATTAATTTGATTGTCCAATATTTCCCTTATGAGATAATGCCTCTCATAGCAAATGTGTACAGCGCGAGCTGAAAATGCATTTACAGCACTAAAAAACCAAACTTTTATAACAGCTAAACCAAACGTTTCCAATGTACATTTCCACCTTTATATAGTGTAGAAAGGCATCCTGAAGCCTGGAAAGTCATTAATTTGATTGTCCAGTATTTCCTTCATGAGATATTGCAACACTTAGAAAAAGTGTACAGCGCCAGCAGACAATGAATTTTCAGCACTAAAAAAACGAAACTTCATTAACAGCTAAACTAAAAGTTTCCAATGTAAATTTCCACCTTTATATAGTGTAAAAAGACATCCTGAAGCCTAGGCAGCCATTAATTTTATTGTCCAATATTTCCCTTATGAGATAATGCCTCTCATAGCAAATGTGTACAGCGCGAGCTGAAAATGCATTTACAGCAATAAAAAACCAAACTTTTATAACAACTAAACCAAACGTTTCCAATGTAAATTTCCACCTTTATATAGTGTAAAAAGACATCCTGAAGCCTGGGCAGTCATTAATTTGATTGTCCAATATTTCCCTTATGAGATAATGCCTCTCATAGCAAATGTGTACAGTGCGAGCTGAAAATGCATTTACAGCACTAAAAAACCAAACTTTTATAACAGCTAAACCGAACGTTTCAAATGTAAATTTCCACCTTTATATAGTGTAGAAAGGCATCCTGAAGCCTGGAAAGTCATTAATTTGATTGTCCAGTATTTCCTTCATGAGATATTGCAACACTTAGAAAAAGTGTACAGCGCCAGCAGACAATGAATTTTCAGCACTAAAAAAACGAAACTTCATTAACAGCTAAACCAAACGTTTCCAATGTAAATTTCCACATTTATAGAGTGTAAAAAGGCATCCTGAAGCCTGGGAAGTCATTAATTTGATTGTCCAGTATTTCCCTTATGAGATAATGCCTCACATAGCAAATGTGTACAGTGCGAGCTGAAAATGCATTTTCAGCACTAAAAAACCAAACTTTTATAACAGCTAAACCAAACGTTTCCAATGTAAATTTCCACCTTTATATAGTGTAAAAAGACATCCTGAAGCCTGGGCAGTCATTAATTTGATTGTCCAGTATTTCCCTTATGAGATAATGCCACACATAGCAAATGTGTACAGCGCGAGCTGAAAATGCATTTACAGCACTAAAAAAACAAACTTTTATAACAGCTAAACTAAACGTTTCCAATGTAAATTTCCACCTTTATATAGTGTAAAAAGACATCCTGAAGCCTGGGCAGTCATTAATTTGATTGTCCAATATTTCCCTTATGAGATAATGCCTCTCATAGCAAATGTGTACAGCGCGAGCTGAAAATGCTTTTACAGCACTAAAAAACCAAACTTTTATAACAGCTAAACCAAACGTTTCCAATGTAAATTTCCACCTTTATATAGTGTAGAAAGGCATCCTGAAGCCTGGAAAGTCATAAATTTGATTGTCCAGTATTTCCTTCATGAGATATTGCAACACTTAGAAAAAGTGTACAGCGCCAGCAGACAATGAATTTTCAGCACTAAAAAAACGAAACTTCATTAACAGCTAAACTAAACGTTTCCAATGTATATTTCCACCTTTATATAGTGTAAAAAGACATCCTGAAGACTGGGCAGTCATTAATTTGATTGTCCAAAATTTCCCTTATGAGATAATGCCTCTCATAGCAAATGTGTACAGCGCGAGCTGAAAATGCATTTACAGCACTAAAAAACCAAACTTTTATAACAGCTAAACCAAACGTTTCCAATGTAAATTTCTACCTTTATATAGTGTAGAAAGGCATCCTGAAGCCTGGAAAGTCATTAATTTGATTGTCCAGTATTTCCTTCATGAGATATTGCAACACTTAGAAAAAGTGTACAGCGCCAGCAGACAATGAATTTTCAGCACTAAAAAAACGAAACTTCATTAACAGCTAAACTAAACGTTTCCAATGTATATTTCCACCTTTATATAGTGTAAAAAGACATCCTGAAGCCTGGGCAGTCATTAATTTGATTGTCCAATATTTCCCTTATGAGATAATGCCTCTCATAGCAAATGTGTACAGCGCGAGCTGAAAATGCATTTACAGCACTAAAAAACCAAACTTTTATAACAGCTAAACCAAACGTTTCCAATGTACATTTCCACCTTTATATAGTGTAGAAAGGCATCCTGAAGCCTGGAAAGTCATTAATTTGATTGTCCAGTATTTCCTTCATGAGATATTGCAACACTTAGAAAAAGTGTACAGCGCCAGCAGACAATGAATTTTCAGCACTAAAAAAACGAAACTTCATTAACAGCTAAACTAAAAGTTTCCAATGTAAATTTCCACCTTTATATAGTGTAAAAAGACATCCTGAAGCCTAGGCAGCCATTAATTTGATTGTCCAATATTTCCCTTATGAGATAATGCCACTCATAGCAAATGTGTACAGCGCGAGCTGAAAATGCATTTACAGCACTAAAAAACCAAACTTTTATAACAGCTAAACCAAACGTTTCCAATGTAAATTTCCACCTTTATATAGTGTAAAAAGACATCCTGAAGCCTGGAAAGTCATTAATTTGATTGTCCAGTATTTCCTTCATGAGATATTGCAACACTTAGAAAAAGTGTACAGCGCCAGCAGACAATGAATTTTCAGCACTAAAAAAAACGAAACTTCATTAAAAGCTAAACTAAACGTTTCCAATGTAAATTTCCACCTTTATATAGTGTAAAAAGACATCCTGAAGCCTGGGCAGTCATTAATTTGATTGTCCAATATTTCCCTGATGAGATAATGCCTCTCATTGCAAATGTGTACAGCGCGAGCTGAAAATGCATTTACAGCACGAAAAAAACAAACTTTTATAACAGCTAAACCAAACGTTTCCAATGTAAATTTCCACCTTTATAGAGTGTAAAAAGGCATCCTGAAGCCTGGGAAGTCATTAATTTGATTGTCCAGTATTTCCCTTATGAGATAATGCCTCACATAGCAAATGTGTACAGTGCGAGCTGAAAATGCATTTTAAGCACTAAAAAACCAAACTTTTATAACAGCTAAACCAAACGTTTCCAATGTAAATTTCCACCTTTATATAGTGTAAAAAGACATCCTGAAGCCTGGGCAGTCATTAATTTGATTGTCCAATATTTCCCTTATGAGATAATGCCTCTCATAGCAAATGTGTACAGTGCGAGCTGAAAATGCATTTACAGCACTAAAAAACCAAACTTTTATAACAGCTAAACCGAACGTTTCAAATGTAAATTTCCACCTTTATATAGTGTAGAAAGGCATCCTGAAGCCTGGAAAGTCATTAATTTGATTGTCCAGTATTTCCTTCATGAGATATTGCAACACTTAGAAAAAGTGTACAGCGCCAGCAGACAATGAATTTTCAGCACTAAAAAAACGAAACTTCATTAACAGCTAAACCAAACGTTTCCAATGTAAATTTCCACATTTATAGAGTGTAAAAAGGCATCCTGAAGCCTGGGAAGTCATTAATTTGATTGTCCAGTATTTCCCTTATGAGATAATGCCTCACATAGCAAATGTGTACAGTGCGAGCTGAAAATGCATTTTCAGCACTAAAAAACCAAACTTTTATAACAGCTAAACCAAACGTTTCCAATGTAAATTTCCACCTTTATATAGTGTAAAAAGACATCCTGAAGCCTGGGCAGTCATTAATTTGATTGTCCAGTATTTCCCTTATGAGATAATTGCCTCACATAGCAAATGTGTACAGCGCGAGCTGAAAATGCATTTACAGCACTAAAAAAACAAACTTTTATAACAGCTAAACTAAACGTTTCCAATGTAAATTTCCACCTTTATATAGTGTAGAAAGGCATCCTGAAGCCTGGAAAGTCATTGATTTGATTGTCCAGTATTTCCTTCATGAGATATTGCAACACTTAGAAAAAGTGTACAGCGCCAGCAGACAATGAATTTTCAGCACTAAAAAAAACGAAACTTCATTAACAGCTAAACTAAACGTTTCCAATGTAAATTTCCACCTTTATATAGAGTAAAAAGACATCCTGAAGCCTGGGCAGCCATTAATTTGATTGTCCAATATTTCCCTTATGAGATAATGCCTCTCATAGCAAATGTGTACAGCGCGAGCTGAAAATGCATTTACAGCACTAAAAAACCAAACTTTTATAACAGCTAAACCAAACGTTTCCAATGTAAATTTCCACCTTTATATAGTGTAGAAAGACATCCTGAAGCCTGGGCAGTCATTAATTTGATTGTCCAGTATTTCCCTTATGAGATAATGCCTCACATAGCCAATGTGTACAGTGCGAGCTGAAAATGCATTTTAAGCACTAAAAAACCAAACTTTTATAACAGCTAAACCAAACGTTTCCAATGTAAATTTCCACTTTTATATAGTGTAAAAAGACATCCTGAAGCCTGGGCAGTCATTAATTTGATTGTCCAATATTTCCCTTATGAGATAATGCCTCTCATAGCAAATGTGTACAGCGCGAGCTGAAAATGTATTTACAGCACTAAAAAAACAAACTTTTATAACAGCTAAACCAAACGTTTCCAATGTAAATTTCCACCTTTATATAGTGTAGAAAGGCATCCTGAAGCCTGGAAAGTCATAAATTTGATTGTCCAGTATTTCCTTCATGAGATATTGCAACACTTAGAAAAAGTGTACAGCGCCAGCAGACAATGAATTTTCAGCACTAAAAAAACGAAACTTCATTAACAGCTAAACTAAACGTTTCCAATGTATATTTCCACCTTTATATAGTGTAAAAAGACATCCTGAAGACTGGGCAGTCATTAATTTGATTGTCCAAAATTTCCCTTATGAGATAATGCCTCTCATAGCAAATGTGTACAGCGCGAGCTGAAAATGCATTTACAGCACTAAAAAACCAAACTTTTATAACAGCTAAACCAAACGTTTCCAATGTAAATTTCTACCTTTATATAGTGTAGAAAGGCATCCTGAAGCCTGGAAAGTCATTAATTTGATTGTCCAGTATTTCCTTCATGAGATATTGCAACACTTAGAAAAAGTGTACAGCGCCAGCAGACAATGAATTTTCAGCACTAAAAAAACGAAACTTCATTAACAGCTAAACTAAACGTTTCCAATGTATATTTCCACCTTTATATAGTGTAAAAAGACATCCTGAAGCCTGGGCAGTCATTAATTTGATTGTCCAATATTTCCCTTATGAGATAATGCCTCTCATAGCAAATGTGTACAGCGCGAGCTGAAAATGCATTTACAGCACTAAAAAACCAAACTTTTATAACAGCTAAACCAAACGTTTCCAATGTACATTTCCACCTTTATATAGTGTAGAAAGGCATCCTGAAGCCTGGAAAGTCATTAATTTGATTGTCCAGTATTTCCTTCATGAGATATTGCAACACTTAGAAAAAGTGTACAGCGCCAGCAGACAATGAATTTTCAGCACTAAAAAAACGAAACTTCATTAACAGCTAAACTAAAAGTTTCCAATGTAAATTTCCACCTTTATATAGTGTAAAAACACATCCTGAAGCCTAGGCAGCCATTAATTTGATTGTCCAATATTTCCCTTATGAGATAATGCCTCTCATAGCAAATGTGTACAGCGCGAGCTGAAAATGCATTTACAGCACTAAAAAACCAAACTTTTATAACAGCTAAACCAAACGTTTCCAATGTAAATTTCCACCTTTATATAGTGTAAATAGACATCCTGAAGCCTGGAAAGTCATTAATTTGATTGTCCAGTATTTCCTTCATGAGATATTGCAACACTTAGAAAAAGTGTACAGCGCCAGCAGACAATGAATTTTCAGCACTAAAAAAAACGAAACTTCATTAAAAGCTAAACTAAACGTTTCCAATGTAAATTTACACCTTTATATAGTGTAAAAAGACATCCTGAAGCCTGGGCAGTCATTAATTTGATTGTCCAATATTTCCCTTATGAGATAATGCCTCTCATTGCAAATGTGTACAGCGCGAGCTGAAAATGCATTTACAGCACGAAAAAAACAAACTTTTATAACAGCTAAACCAAACGTTTCCAATGTAAATTTCCACCTTTATAGAGTGTAAAAAGGCATCCTGAAGCCTGGGAAGTCATTAATTTGATTGTCCAGTATTTCCCTTATGAGATAATGCCTCACATAGCAAATGTGTACAGTGCGAGCTGAAAATGCATTTTAAGCACTAAAAAACCAAATTTTTATAACAGCTAAACCAAACGTTTCCAATGTAAATTTCCACCTTTATATAGTGTAAAAAGACATCCTGAAGCCTGGGCAGTCATTAATTTGATTGTCCAATATTTCCCTTATGAGATAATGCCTCTCATAGCAAATGTGTACAGTGCGAGCTGAAAATGCATTTACAGCACTAAAAAACCAAACTTTTATAACAGCTAAACCGAACGTTTCAAATGTAAATTTCCACCTTTATATAGTGTAGAAAGGCATCCTGAAGCCTGGAAAGTCATTAATTTGATTGTCCAGTATTTCCTTCATGAGATATTGCAACACTTAGAAAAAGTGTACAGCGCCAGCAGACAATGAATTTTCAGCACTAAAAAAACGAAACTTCATTAACAGCTAAACCAAACGTTTCCAATGTAAATTTCCACATTTATAGAGTGTAAAAAGGCATCCTGAAGCCTGGGAAGTCATTAATTTGATTGTCCAGTATTTCCCTTATGAGATAATGCCTCACATAGCAAATGTGTACAGTGCGAGCTGAAAATGCATTTTCAGCACTAAAAAACCAAACTTTTATAACAGCTAAACCAAACGTTTCCAATGTAAATTTCCACCTTTATATAGTGTAAAAAGACATCCTGAAGCCTGGGCAGTCATTAATTTGATTGTCCAGTATTTCCCTTATGAGATAATGCCTCACATAGCAAATGTGTACAGCGCGAGCTGAAAATGCATTTACAGCACTAAAAAAACAAACTTTTATAACAGCTAAACTAAACGTTTCCAATGTAAATTTCCACCTTTATATAGTGTAAAAAGACATCCTGAAGCCTGGGCAGTCATTAATTTGATTGTCCAATATTTCCGTTATGAGATAATGCCTCTCATAGCAAATGTGTACAGCGCGAGCTGAAAATGCATTTACAGCACTAAAAAACCAAACTTTTATAACAGCTAAACCAAACGTTTCCAATGTAAATTCCCACCTTTATATAGTGTAGAAAGGCATCATGAAGCCTGGAAAGTCATTAATTTGATTGTCCAGTATTTCCTTCATGAGATATTGCAACACTTAGAAAAAGTGTACAGCGCCAGCAGACAATGAATTTTCAGCACTAAAAAAACGAAACTTCATTAACAGCTAAACCAAACGTTTCCAATGTAAATTTCCACATTTATAGAGTGTAAAAAGGCATCCTGAAGCCTGGGAAGTCATTAATTTGATTGTCCAGTATTTCCCTTATGAGATAATGCCTCACATAGCAAATGTGTACAGTGCGAGCTGAAAATGCATTTTCAGCACTAAAAAAACAAACTTTTATAACAGCTAAACCAAACGTTTCCAATGTAAATTTCCACCTTTATATAGTGTAAAAAGACATCCTGAAGCCTGGGCAGTCATTAATTTGATTGTCCAGTATTTCCCTTATGAGATAATGCCTCACATAGCAAATGTGGACAGTGCGAGCTAAAAATGCATTTTCAGCACTAAAAAAACCAAACTTTTATAACAGCTAAACCAAACGTTTCCAATGTAAATTTCCACCTTTATATAGTGTAAAAAGACATCCTGAAGCCTGGGCAGTCATTAATTTGATTGTCCAATATTTCCCTTATGAGATAATGCCTCTCATAGCAAATGTGTACAGCGCGAGCTGAAAATGTATTTACAGCACTAAAAAAACAAACTTTTATAACAGCTAAACCAAACGTTTCCAATGTAAATTTCCACCTTTATATAGTGTAGAAAGGCATCCTGAAGCCTGGAAAGTCATAAATTTGATTGTCCAGTATTTCCTTCATGAGATATTGCAACACTTAGAAAAAGTGTACAGCGCCAGCAGACAATGAATTTTCAGCACTAAAAAAACGAAACTTCATTAACAGCTAAACTAAACGTTTCCAATGTAAATTTCCACCCTTATATAGTGTAAAAAGACATCCTGAAGCCTGGGCAGTCATTAATTTGATTGTCCAATATTTCCCTTATGAGATAATGCCTCTCATAGCAAATGTGTACAGCGCGAGCTGAAAATGCATTTACAGCACTAAAAAACCAAACTTTTATAACAGCTAAACCAAACGTTTCCAATGTACATTTCCACCTTTATATAGTGTAGAAAGGCATCCTGAAGCCTGGAAAGTCATTAATTTGATTGTCCAGTATTTCCTTCATGAGATATTGCAACACTTAGAAAAAGTGTACAGCGCCAGCAGACAATGAATTTTCAGCACTAAAAAAACGAAACTTCATTAACAGCTAAACTAAAAGTTTCCAATGTAAATTTCCACCTTTATATAGTGTAAAAAGACATCCTGAAGCCTAGGCAGCCATTAATTTGATTGTCCAATATTTCCCTTATGAGATAATGCCTCTCATAGCAAATGTGTACAGCGCGAGCTGAAAATGCATTTACAGCAATAAAAAACCAAACTTTTATAACAACTAAACCAAACGTTTCCAATGTAAATTTCCACCTTTATATAGTGTAAAAAGACATCCTGAAGCCTGGGCAGTCATTAATTTGATTGTCCAATATTTCCCTTATGAGATAATGCCTCTCATAGCAAATGTGTACAGCGCGAGCTGAAAATGCATTTACAGCACTAAAAAAACAAACTTTTATAACAGCTAAACCAAACGTTTCCAATGTAAATTTCCACCTTTATATAGTGTAGAAAGGCATCCTGAAGCCTGGAAAGTCATTAATTTGATTGTCCAGTATTTCCTTCATGAGATATTGCAACACTTAGAAAAAGTGTACAGCGCCAGCAGACAATGAATTTTCAGCACTAAAAAAACGAAACTTTATACAGCTAAACCAAACGTTTCCAATGTAAATTTCCACATTTATAGAGTGTAAAAAGGCATCCTGAAGCCTGGGAAGTCATTAATTTGATTGTCCAGTATTTCCCTTATGAGATAATGCCTCTCATTGCAAATGTGTACAGCGCGAGCTGAAAATGCATTTACAGCACGAAAAAAACAAACTTTTATAACAGCTAAACCAAACGTTT
This sequence comes from Idiotropiscis lumnitzeri, assembly GCF_059441095.1. Lineage (NCBI taxonomy): Eukaryota > Metazoa > Chordata > Actinopteri > Syngnathiformes > Syngnathidae > Idiotropiscis > Idiotropiscis lumnitzeri. The sequence continues at coordinate 201,866 of NW_028283564.1, read as the reverse complement.
CCAATGTAAATTTCCACCTTTATAGAGTGTAAAAAGGCATCCTGAAGCCTGGGAAGTCATTAATTTGATTGTCCAGTATTTCCCTTATGAGATAATGCCTCACATAGCAAATGTGTACAGTGCGAGCTGAAAATGCATTTTAAGCACTAAAAAACCAAACTTTTATAACAGCTAAACCAAACGTTTCCAATGTAAATTTCCACCTTTATATAGTGTAAAAAGACATCCTGAAGCCTGGGCAGTCATTAATTTGATTGTCCAATATTTCCCTTATGAGATAATGCCTCTCATAGCAAATGTGTACAGCGCGAGCTGAAAATGCATTTACAGCACTAAAAAAACAAACTTTTATAACAGCTAAACCAAACGTTTCCAATGTAAATTTCCACCTTTATATAGTGTAGAAAGGCATCCTGAAGCCTGGAAAGTCATTAATTTGATTGTCCAGTATTTCCTTCATGAGATATTGCAACACTTAGAAAAAGTGTACAGCGCCAGCAGACAATGAATTTTCAGCACTAAAAAAACGAAACTTTATACAGCTAAACCAAACGTTTCCAATGTAAATTTCCACATTTATAGAGTGTAAAAAGGCATCCTGAAGCCTGGGAAGTCATTAATTTGATTGTCCAGTATTTCCCTTATGAGATAATGCCTCTCATTGCAAATGTGTACAGCGCGAGCTGAAAATGCATTTACAGCACGAAAAAAACAAACTTTTATAACAGCTAAACCAAACGTTTCCAATGTAAATTTCCACCTTTATAGAGTGTAAAAAGGCATCCTGAAGCCTGGGAAGTCATTAATTTGATTGTCCAGTATTTCCCTTATGAGATAATGCCTCACATAGCAAATGTGTACAGTGCGAGCTGAAAATGCATTTTAAGCACTAAAAAACCAAACTTTTATAACAGCTAAACCAAACGTTTCCAATGTAAATTTCCACCTTTATATAGTGTAAAAAGACATCCTGAAGCCTGGGCAGTCATTAATTTGATTGTCCAATATTTCCCTTATGAGATAATGCCTCTCATAGCAAATGTGTACAGCGCGAGCTGAAAATGCATTTACAGCACTAAAAAACCAAACTTTTATAACAGCTAAACCAAACGTTTCAAATGTAAATTTCCACCTTTATATAGTGTAGAAAGGCATCCTGAAGCCTGGAAAGTCATTAATTTGATTGTCCAAGTATTTCCTTCATGAGATATTGCAACACTTAGAAAGAGTGTACAGCGCCAGCAGACAATGAATTTTCAGCACTAAAAAAACGAAACTTCATTAACAGCTAAACCAAACGTTTCCAATGTAAATTTCCACATTTATAGAGTGTAAAAAGGCATCCTGAAGCCTGGGAAGTCATTAATTTGATTGTCCAGTATTTCCCTTATGAGATAATGCCTCACATAGCAAATGTGTACAGTGCGAGCTGAAAATGCATTTTCAGCACTAAAAAAACAAACTTTTATAACAGCTAAACCAAACGTTTCCAATGTAAATTTCCACCTTTATATAGTGTAAAAAGACATCCTGAAGCCTGGGCAGTCATTAATTTGATTGTCCAGTATTTCCCTTATGAGATAATGCCTCACATAGCAAATGTGTACAGCGCGAGCTGAAAATGCATTTACAGCACTAAAAAACCAAACTTTTATAACAGCTAAACCAAACGTTTCCAATGTAAATTTCCACCTTTATATAGTGTAAAAAGACATCCTGAAGCCTGGGCAGTCATTAATTTGATTGTCCAATATTTCCGTTATGAGATAATGCCTCTCATAGCAAATGTGTACAGCGCGAGCTGAAAATGCATTTACAGCACTAAAAAACCAAACTTTTATAACAGCTAAACCAAACGTTTCCAATGTAAATTCCCACCTTTATATAGTGTAGAAAGGCATCATGAAGCCTGGAAAGTCATTAATTTGATTGTCCAGTATTTCCTTCATGAGATATTGCAACACTTAGAAAAAGTGTACAGCGCCAGCAGACAATGAATTTTCAGCACTAAAAAAACGAAACTTCATTAACAGCTAAACTAAAAGTTTCCAATGTAAATTTCCACCTTTATAGAGTGTAAAAAGGCATCCTGAAGCCTGGGAAGTCATTAATTTGATTGTCCAGTATTTCCCTTATGAGATAATGCCTCACATAGCCAATGTGTACAGTGCGAGCTGAAAATGCATTTTAAAGCACTAAAAAACCAAACTTTTATAACAGCTAAACCAAACGTTTCCAATGTAAATTTCCACTTTTATATAGTGTAAAAAGACATCCTGAAGCCTGGGCAGTCATTAATTTGATTGTCCAATATTTCCTTTATGAGATAATGCCTCTCATAGCAAATGTGTACAGCGCGAGCTGAAAATGTATTTACAGCACTAAAAAAACAAACTTTTATAACAGCTAAACCAAACGTTTCCAATGTAAATTTCCACCTTTATATAGTGTAGAAAGGCATCCTGAAGCCTGGAAAGTCATAAATTTGATTGTCCAGTATTTCCTTCATGAGATATTGCAACACTTAGAAAAAGTGTACAGCGCCAGCAGACAATGAATTTTCAGCACTAAAAAAACGAAACTTCATTAACAGCTAAACTAAACGTTTCCAATGTAAATTTCCACCCTTATATAGTGTAAAAAGACATCCTGAAGCCTGGGCAGTCATTAATTTGATTGTCCAATATTTCCCTTATGAGATAATGCCTCTCATAGCAAATGTGTACAGCGCGAGCTGAAAATGCATTTACAGCACTAAAAAACCAAACTTTTATAACAGCTAAACCAAACGTTTCCAATGTACATTTCCACCTTTATATAGTGTAGAAAGGCATCCTGAAGCCTGGAAAGTCATTAATTTGATTGTCCAGTATTTCCTTCATGAGATATTGCAACACTTAGAAAAAGTGTACAGCGCCAGCAGACAATGAATTTTCAGCACTAAAAAAACGAAACTTCATTAACAGCTAAACTAAAAGTTTCCAATGTAAATTTCCACCTTTATATAGTGTAAAAAGACATCCTGAAGCCTAGGCAGCCATTAATTTTATTGTCCAATATTTCCCTTATGAGATAATGCCTCTCATAGCAAATGTGTACAGCGCGAGCTGAAAATGCATTTACAGCAATAAAAAACCAAACTTTTATAACAACTAAACCAAACGTTTCCAATGTAAATTTCCACCTTTATATAGTGTAAAAAGACATCCTGAAGCCTGGGCAGTCATTAATTTGATTGTCCAATATTTCCCTTATGAGATAATGCCTCTCATAGCAAATGTGTACAGTGCGAGCTGAAAATGCATTTACAGCACTAAAAAACCAAACTTTTATAACAGCTAAACCGAACGTTTCAAATGTAAATTTCCACCTTTATATAGTGTAGAAAGGCATCCTGAAGCCTGGAAAGTCATTAATTTGATTGTCCAGTATTTCCTTCATGAGATATTGCAACACTTAGAAAAAGTGTACAGCGCCAGCAGACAATGAATTTTCAGCACTAAAAAAACGAAACTTCATTAACAGCTAAACCAAACGTTTCCAATGTAAATTTCCACATTTATAGAGTGTAAAAAGGCATCCTGAAGCCTGGGAAGTCATTAATTTGATTGTCCAGTATTTCCCTTATGAGATAATGCCTCACATAGCAAATGTGTACAGTGCGAGCTGAAAATGCATTTTCAGCACTAAAAAACCAAACTTTTATAACAGCTAAACCAAACGTTTCCAATGTAAATTTCCACCTTTATATAGTGTAAAAAGACATCCTGAAGCCTGGGCAGTCATTAATTTGATTGTCCAGTATTTCCCTTATGAGATAATGCCTCACATAGCAAATGTGTACAGCGCGAGCTGAAAATGCATTTACAGCACTAAAAAAACAAACTTTTATAACAGCTAAACTAAACGTTTCCAATGTAAATTTCCACCTTTATATAGTGTAAAAAGACATCCTGAAGCCTGGGCAGTCATTAATTTGATTGTCCAATATTTCCGTTATGAGATAATGCCTCTCATAGCAAATGTGTACAGCGCGAGCTGAAAATGCATTTACAGCACTAAAAAACCAAACTTTTATAACAGCTAAACCAAACGTTTCCAATGTAAATTCCCACCTTTATATAGTGTAGAAAGACATCCTGAAGCCTGGGCAGTCATTAATTTGATTGTCCAGTATTTCCCTTATGAGATAATGCCTCACATAGCAAATGTGGACATTGCGAGCTAAAAATGCATTTTCAGCACTAAAAAAACCAAACTTTTATAACAGCTAAACCAAACGTTTCCAATGTAAATTTCCACCTTTATATAGTGTAAAAAGACATCCTGAAGCCTGGGCAGTCATTAATTTGATTGTCCAATATTTCCCTTATGAGATAATGCCTCTCATAGCAAATGTGTACAGCGCGAGCTGAAAATGCATTTACAGCACTAAAAAAACAAACTTTTATAACAGCTAAACCAAACGTTTCCAATGTACATTTCCACCTTTATATCGTGTAGAAAGGCATCCTGAAGCCTGGAAAGTCATTAATTTGATTGTCCAGTATTTCCTTCATGAGATATTGCAACACTTAGAAAAAGTGTACAGCGCCAGCAGACAATGAATTTTCAGCACTAAAAAAACGAAACTTCATTAACAGCTAAACCAAACGTTTCCAATGTAAATTTCCACATTTATAGAGTGTAAAAAGGCATCCTGAAGCCTGGGAAGTCATTAATTTGATTGTCCAGTATTTCCCTTATGAGATAATGCCTCACATAGCAAATGTGTACAGTGCGAGCTGAAAATGCATTTACAGCACTAAAAAACCAAACTTTTATAACAGCTAAACCAAACGTTTCCAATGTAAATTTCCACCTTTATATAGTGTAGAAAGGCATCCTGAAGCCTGGAAAGTCATTGATTTGATTGTCCAGTATTTCCTTCATGAGATATTGCAACACTTAGAAAAAGTGTACAGCGCCAGCAGACAATGAATTTTCAGCACTAAAAAAACGAAACTTCATTAACAGCTAAACTAAACGTTTCCAATGTATATTTCCACCTTTATATAGTGTAAAAAGACATCCTGAAGACTGGGCAGTCATTAATTTGATTGTCCAAAATTTCCCTTATGAGATAATGCCTCTCATAGCAAATGTGTACAGCGCGAGCTGAAAATGCATTTACAGCACTAAAAAACCAAACTTTTATAACAGCTAAACCAAACGTTTCCAATGTAAATTTCTACCTTTATATAGTGTAGAAAGGCATCCTGAAGCCTGGAAAGTCATTAATTTGATTGTCCAGTATTTCCTTCATGAGATATTGCAACACTTAGAAAAAGTGTACAGCGCCAGCAGACAATGAATTTTCAGCACTAAAAAAACGAAACTTCATTAACAGCTAAACTAAACGTTTCCAATGTATATTTCCACCTTTATATAGTGTAAAAAGACATCCTGAAGCCTGGGCAGTCATTAATTTGATTGTCCAATATTTCCCTTATGAGATAATGCCTCTCATAGCAAATGTGTACAGCGCGAGCTGAAAATGCATTTACAGCACTAAAAAACCAAACTTTTATAACAGCTAAACCAAACGTTTCCAATGTACATTTCCACCTTTATATAGTGTAGAAAGGCATCCTGAAGCCTGGAAAGTCATTAATTTGATTGTCCAGTATTTCCTTCATGAGATATTGCAACACTTAGAAAAAGTGTACAGCGCCAGCAGACAATGAATTTTCAGCACTAAAAAAACGAAACTTCATTAACAGCTAAACTAAAAGTTTCCAATGTAAATTTCCACCTTTATATAGTGTAAAAAGACATCCTGAAGCCTAGGCAGCCATTAATTTGATTGTCCAATATTTCCCTTATGAGATAATGCCACTCATAGCAAATGTGTACAGCGCGAGCTGAAAATGCATTTACAGCACTAAAAAACCAAACTTTTATAACAGCTAAACCAAACGTTTCCAATGTAAATTTCCACCTTTATATAGTGTAAAAAGACATCCTGAAGCCTGGAAAGTCATTAATTTGATTGTCCAGTATTTCCTTCATGAGATATTGCAACACTTAGAAAAAGTGTACAGCGCCAGCAGACAATGAATTTTCAGCACTAAAAAAAACGAAACTTCATTAAAAGCTAAACTAAACGTTTCCAATGTAAATTTCCACCTTTATATAGTGTAAAAAGACATCCTGAAGCCTGGGCAGTCATTAATTTGATTGTCCAATATTTCCCTGATGAGATAATGCCTCTCATTGCAAATGTGTACAGCGCGAGCTGAAAATGCATTTACAGCACGAAAAAAACAAACTTTTATAACAGCTAAACCAAACGTTTCCAATGTAAATTTCCACCTTTATAGAGTGTAAAAAGGCATCCTGAAGCCTGGGAAGTCATTAATTTGATTGTCCAGTATTTCCCTTATGAGATAATGCCTCACATAGCAAATGTGTACAGTGCGAGCTGAAAATGCATTTTAAGCACTAAAAAACCAAACTTTTATAACAGCTAAACCAAACGTTTCCAATGTAAATTTCCACCTTTATATAGTGTAAAAAGACATCCTGAAGCCTGGGCAGTCATTAATTTGATTGTCCAATATTTCCCTTATGAGATAATGCCTCTCATAGCAAATGTGTACAGTGCGAGCTGAAAATGCATTTACAGCACTAAAAAACCAAACTTTTATAACAGCTAAACCGAACGTTTCAAATGTAAATTTCCACCTTTATATAGTGTAGAAAGGCATCCTGAAGCCTGGAAAGTCATTAATTTGATTGTCCAGTATTTCCTTCATGAGATATTGCAACACTTAGAAAAAGTGTACAGCGCCAGCAGACAATGAATTTTCAGCACTAAAAAAACGAAACTTCATTAACAGCTAAACCAAACGTTTCCAATGTAAATTTCCACATTTATAGAGTGTAAAAAGGCATCCTGAAGCCTGGGAAGTCATTAATTTGATTGTCCAGTATTTCCCTTATGAGATAATGCCTCACATAGCAAATGTGTACAGTGCGAGCTGAAAATGCATTTTCAGCACTAAAAAACCAAACTTTTATAACAGCTAAACCAAACGTTTCCAATGTAAATTTCCACCTTTATATAGTGTAAAAAGACATCCTGAAGCCTGGGCAGTCATTAATTTGATTGTCCAGTATTTCCCTTATGAGATAATTGCCTCACATAGCAAATGTGTACAGCGCGAGCTGAAAATGCATTTACAGCACTAAAAAAACAAACTTTTATAACAGCTAAACTAAACGTTTCCAATGTAAATTTCCACCTTTATATAGTGTAGAAAGGCATCCTGAAGCCTGGAAAGTCATTGATTTGATTGTCCAGTATTTCCTTCATGAGATATTGCAACACTTAGAAAAAGTGTACAGCGCCAGCAGACAATGAATTTTCAGCACTAAAAAAAACGAAACTTCATTAACAGCTAAACTAAACGTTTCCAATGTAAATTTCCACCTTTATATAGAGTAAAAAGACATCCTGAAGCCTGGGCAGCCATTAATTTGATTGTCCAATATTTCCCTTATGAGATAATGCCTCTCATAGCAAATGTGTACAGCGCGAGCTGAAAATGCATTTACAGCACTAAAAAACCAAACTTTTATAACAGCTAAACCAAACGTTTCCAATGTAAATTTCCACCTTTATATAGTGTAGAAAGACATCCTGAAGCCTGGGCAGTCATTAATTTGATTGTCCAATATTTCCCTTATGAGATAATGCCTCTCATAGCAAATGTGTACAGCGCGAGCTGAAAATGCATTTACAGCACTAAAAAACCAAACTTTTATAACAGCTAAACCAAACGTTTCCAATGTACATTTCCACCTTTATATAGTGTAGAAAGGCATCCTGAAGCCTGGAAAGTCATTAATTTGATTGTCCAGTATTTCCTTCATGAGATATTGCAACACTTAGAAAAAGTGTACAGCGCCAGCAGACAATGAATTTTCAGCACTAAAAAAACGAAACTTCATTAACAGCTAAACTAAAAGTTTCCAATGTAAATTTCCACCTTTATATAGTGTAAAAAGACATCCTGAAGCCTAGGCAGCCATTAATTTGATTGTCCAATATTTCCCTTATGAGATAATGCCTCTCATAGCAAATGTGTACAGCGCGAGCTGAAAATGCATTTACAGCACTAAAAAACCAAACTTTTATAACAGCTAAACCAAACGTTTCCAATGTAAATTTCCACCTTTATATAGTGTAAAAAGACATCCTGAAGCCTGGAAAGTCATTAATTTGATTGTCCAGTATTTCCTTCATGAGATATTGCAACACTTAGAAAAAGTGTACAGCGCCAGCAGACAATGAATTTTCAGCACTAAAAAAAACGAAACTTCATTAAAAGCTAAACTAAACGTTTCCAATGTAAATTTCCACCTTTATATAGTGTAAAAAGACATCCTGAAGCCTGGGCAGTCATTAATTTGATTGTCCAATATTTCCCTTATGAGATAATGCCTCTCATTGCAAATGTGTACAGCGCGAGCTGAAAATGCATTTACAGCACGAAAAAAACAAACTTTTATAACAGCTAAACCAAACGTTTCCAATGTAAATTTCCACCTTTATAGAGTGTAAAAAGGCATCCTGAAGCCTGGGAAGTCATTAATTTGATTGTCCAGTATTTCCCTTATGAGATAATGCCTCACATAGCAAATGTGTACAGTGCGAGCTGAAAATGCATTTTAAGCACTAAAAAACCAAACTTTTATAACAGCTAAACCAAACGTTTCCAATGTAAATTTCCACCTTTATATAGTGTAAAAAGACATCCTGAAGCCTGGGCAGTCATTAATTTGATTGTCCAATATTTCCCTTATGAGATAATGCCTCTCATAGCAAATGTGTACAGTGCGAGCTGAAAATGCATTTACAGCACTAAAAAACCAAACTTTTATAACAGCTAAACCGAACGTTTCAAATGTAAATTTCCACCTTTATATAGTGTAGAAAGGCATCCTGAAGCCTGGAAAGTCATTAATTTGATTGTCCAGTATTTCCTTCATGAGATATTGCAACACTTAGAAAAAGTGTACAGCGCCAGCAGACAATGAATTTTCAGCACTAAAAAAACGAAACTTCATTAACAGCTAAACTAAAAGTTTCCAATGTAAATTTCCACCTTTATATCGTGTAAAAAGACATCCTGAAGCCTAGGCAGCCATTAATTTGATTGTCCAATATTTCCCTTATGAGATAATGCCTCTCATAGCAAATGTGTACAGCGCGAGCTGAAAATGCATTTACAGCACTAAAAAACCAAACTTTTATAACAGCTAAACCAAACGTTTCCAATGTAAATTTCCACCTTTATATAGTGTAAAAAGACACCCTGAAGCCTGGAAAGTCATTAATTTGATTGTCCAGTATTTCCTTCATGAGATATTGCAACACTTAGAAAAAGTGTACAGCGCCAGCAGACAATGAATTTTCAGCACTAAAAAAAACGAAACTTCATTAAAAGCTAAACTAAACGTTTCCAATGTAAATTTCCACCTTTATATAGTGTAAAAAGACATCCTGAAGCCTGGGCAGTCATTAATTTGATTGTCCAACATTTCCCTTATGAGATAATGCCTCTCATTGCAAATGTGTACAGCGCGAGCTGAAAATGCATTTACAGCACGAAAAAAACAAACTTTTATAACAGCTAAACCAAACGTTTCCAATGTAAATTTCCACCTTTATAGAGTGTAAAAAGGCATCCTGAAGCCTGGGATGTCATTAATTTGATTGTCCAGTATTTCCCTTATGAGATAATGCCTCACATAGCAAATGTGTACAGTGCGAGCTGAAAATGCATTTTAAGCACTAAAAAACCAAACTTTTATAACAGCTAAACCAAACGTTTCCAATGTAAATTTCCACCTTTATATAGTGTAAAAAGACATCCTGAAGCCTGGGCAGTCATTAATTTGATTGTCCAATATTTCCCTTATGAGATAATGCCTCTCATAGCAAATGTGTACAGTGCGAGCTGAAAATGCATTTACAGCACTAAAAAACCAAACTTTTATAACAGCTAAACCGAACGTTTCAAATGTAAATTTCCACCTTTATATAGTGTAGAAAGGCATCCTGAAGCCTGGAAAGTCATTAATTTGATTGTCCAGTATTTCCTTCATGAGATATTGCAACACTTAGAAAAAGTGTACAGCGCCAGCAGACAATGAATTTTCAGCACTAAAAAAACGAAACTTCATTAACAGCTAAACCAAACGTTTCCAATGTAAATTTCCACATTTATAGAGTGTAAAAAGGCATCCTGAAGCCTGGGAAGTCATTAATTTGATTGTCCAGTATTTCCCTTATGAGATAATGCCTCACATAGCAAATGTGTACAGTGCGAGCTGAAAATGCATTTTCAGCACTAAAAAACCAAACTTTTATAACAGCTAAACCAAACGTTTCCAATGTAAATTTCCACCTTTATATAGTGTAAAAAGACATCCTGAAGCCTGGGCAGTCATTAATTTGATTGTCCAGTATTTCCCTTATGAGATAATGCCTCACATAGCAAATGTGTACAGCGCGAGCTGAAAATGCATTTACAGCACTAAAAAAACAAACTTTTATAACAGCTAAACTAAACGTTTCCAATGTAAATTTCCACCTTTATATAGTGTAAAAAGACATCCTGAAGCCTGGGCAGTCATTAATTTGATTGTCCAATATTTCCGTTATGAGATAATGCCTCTCATAGCAAATGTGTACAGCGCGAGCTGAAAATGCATTTACAGCACTAAAAAACCAAACTTTTATAACAGCTAAACCAAACGTTTCCAATGTAAATTCCCACCTTTATATAGTGTAGAAAGACATCCTGAAGCCTGGGCAGTCATTAATTTGATTGTCCAGTATTTCCTTCATGAGATATTGCAACACTTAGAAAAAGTGTACAGCGCCAGCAGACAATGAATTTTCAGCACTAAAAAAACGAAACTTCATTAACAGCTAAACTAAACGTTTCCAATGTAAATTTCCACCCTTATATAGTGTAAAAAGACATCCTGAAGCCTGGGCAGTCATTAATTTGATTGTCCAATATTTCCCTTATGAGATAATGCCTCTCATAGCAAATGTGTACAGCGCGAGCTGAAAATGCATTTACAGCACTAAAAAAACAAACTTTTATAACAGCTAAACCAAACGTTTCCAATGTACATTTCCACCTTTATATCGTGTAGAAAGGCATCCTGAAGCCTGGAAAGTCAGTAATTTGATTGTCCAGTATTTCCTTCATGAGATATTGCAACACTTAGAAAAAGTGTACAGCGCCAGCAGACAATGAATTTTCAGCACTAAAAAAACGAAACTTCATTAACAGCTAAACCAAACGTTTCCAATGTAAATTTCCACATTTATAGAGTGTAAAAAGGCATCCTGAAGCCTGGGAAGTCATTAATTTGATTGTCCAGTATTTCCCTTATGAGATAATGCCTCACATAGCAAATGTGTACAGTGCGAGCTGAAAATGCATTTACAGCACTAAAAAACCAAACTTTTATAACAGCTAAACCAAACGTTTCCAATGTAAATTTCCACCTTTATATAGTGTAGAAAGGCATCCTGAAGCCTGGAAAGTCATTGATTTGATTGTCCAGTATTTCCTTCATGAGATATTGCAACACTTAGAAAAAGTGTACAGCGCCAGCAGACAATGATTTCAGCACTAAAAAAAACGAAACTTCATTAACAGCTAAACTAAACGTTTCCAATGTAAATTTCCACCTTTATATAGAGTAAAAAGACATCCTGAAGCCTGGGCAGCCATTAATTTGATTGTCCAATATTTCCCTTATGAGATAATGCCTCTCATAGCAAATGTGTACAGCGCGAGCTGAAAATGCATTTACAGCACTAAAAAACCAAACTTTTATAACAGCTAAACCAAACGTTTCCAATGTAAATTTCCACCTTTATATAGTGTAGAAAGACATCCTGAAGCCTGGGCAGTCATTAATTTGATTGTCCAATATTTCCCTTATGAGATAATGCCTCTCATAGCAAATGTGTACAGCGCGAGCTGAAAATGCATTTACAGCACTAAAAAACCAAACTTTTATAACAGCTAAACCAAACGTTTCCAATGTAAATTTCCACCTTTATATAGTGTAGAAAGGCATCCTGAAGCCTGGAAAGTCATTAATTTGATTGTCCAGTATTTCCTTCATGAGATATTGCAACACTTAGAAAAAGTGTACAGCGCCAGCAGACAATGAATTTTCAGCACTAAAAAAACGAAACTTCATTAACAGCTAAACCAAACGTTTCCAATGTAAATTTCCACATTTATAGAGTGTAAAAAGGCATCCTGAAGCCTGGGAAGTCATTAATTTGATTGTCCAGTATTTCCCTTATGAGATAATGCCTCACATAGCAAATGTGTACAGTGCGAGCTGAAAATGCATTTTCAGCACTAAAAAAACAAACTTTTATAACAGCTAAACCAAACGTTTCCAATGTAAATTTCCACCTTTATATAGTGTAAAAAGACATCCTGAAGCCTGGGCAGTCATTAATTTGATTGTCCAGTATTTCCCTTATGAGATAATGCCTCACATAGCAAATGTGTACAGCGCGAGCTGAAAATGCATTTACAGCACTAAAAAACCAAACATTTATAACAGCTAAACCAAACGTTTCCAATGTAAATTTCCACCTTTATATAGTGTAAAAAGACATCCTGAAGCCTGGGCAGTCATTAATTTGATTGTCCAATATTTCCCTTATGAGATAATGCCTCTCATAGCAAATGTGTACAGCGCGAGCTGAAAATGCTTTTACAGCACTAAAAAACCAAACTTTTATAACAGCTAAACCAAACGTTTCCAATGTAAATTTCCACCTTTATATAGTGTAGAAAGGCATCCTGAAGCCTGGAAAGTCATAAATTTGATTGTCCAGTATTTCCTTCATGAGATATTGCAACACTTAGAAAAAGTGTACAGCGCCAGCAGACAATGAATTTTCAGCACTAAAAAAACGAAACTTCATTAACAGCTAAACTAAACGTTTCCAATGTATATTTCCACCTTTATATAGTGTAAAAAGACATCCTGAAGACTGGGCAGTCATTAATTTGATTGTCCAAAATTTCCCTTATGAGATAATGCCTCTCATAGCAAATGTGTACAGCGCGAGCTGAAAATGCATTTACAGCACTAAAAAACCAAACTTTTATAACAGCTAAACCAAACGTTTCCAATGTAAATTTCTACCTTTATATAGTGTAGAAAGGCATCCTGAAGCCTGGAAAGTCATTAATTTGATTGTCCAGTATTTCCTTCATGAGATATTGCAACACTTAGAAAAAGTGTACAGCGCCAGCAGACAATGAATTTTCAGCACTAAAAAAACGAAACTTCATTAACAGCTAAACTAAACGTTTCCAATGTATATTTCCACCTTTATATAGTGTAAAAAGACATCCTGAAGCCTGGGCAGTCATTAATTTGATTGTCCAATATTTCCCTTATGAGATAATGCCTCTCATAGCAAATGTGTACAGCGCGAGCTGAAAATGCATTTACAGCACTAAAAAACCAAACTTTTATAACAGCTAAACCAAACGTTTCCAATGTACATTTCCACCTTTATATAGTGTAGAAAGGCATCCTGAAGCCTGGAAAGTCATTAATTTGATTGTCCAGTATTTCCTTCATGAGATATTGCAACACTTAGAAAAAGTGTACAGCGCCAGCAGACAATGAATTTTCAGCACTAAAAAAACGAAACTTCATTAACAGCTAAACTAAAAGTTTCCAATGTAAATTTCCACCTTTATATAGTGTAAAAAGACATCCTGAAGCCTAGGCAGCCATTAATTTGATTGTCCAATATTTCCCTTATGAGATAATGCCACTCATAGCAAATGTGTACAGCGCGAGCTGAAAATGCATTTACAGCACTAAAAAACCAAACTTTTATAACAGCTAAACCAAACGTTTCCAATGTAAATTTCCACCTTTATATAGTGTAAAAAGACATCCTGAAGCCTGGAAAGTCATTAATTTGATTGTCCAGTATTTCCTTCATGAGATATTGCAACACTTAGAAAAAGTGTACAGCGCCAGCAGACAATGAATTTTCAGCACTAAAAAAAACGAAACTTCATTAAAAGCTAAACTAAACGTTTCCAATGTAAATTTCCACCTTTATATAGTGTAAAAAGACATCCTGAAGCCTGGGCAGTCATTAATTTGATTGTCCAATATTTCCCTGATGAGATAATGCCTCTCATTGCAAATGTGTACAGCGCGAGCTGAAAATGCATTTACAGCACGAAAAAAACAAACTTTTATAACAGCTAAACCAAACGTTTCCAATGTAAATTTCCACCTTTATAGAGTGTAAAAAGGCATCCTGAAGCCTGGGAAGTCATTAATTTGATTGTCCAGTATTTCCCTTATGAGATAATGCCTCACATAGCAAATGTGTACAGTGCGAGCTGAAAATGCATTTTAAGCACTAAAAAACCAAACTTTTATAACAGCTAAACCAAACGTTTCCAATGTAAATTTCCACCTTTATATAGTGTAAAAAGACATCCTGAAGCCTGGGCAGTCATTAATTTGATTGTCCAATATTTCCCTTATGAGATAATGCCTCTCATAGCAAATGTGTACAGTGCGAGCTGAAAATGCATTTACAGCACTAAAAAACCAAACTTTTATAACAGCTAAACCGAACGTTTCAAATGTAAATTTCCACCTTTATATAGTGTAGAAAGGCATCCTGAAGCCTGGAAAGTCATTAATTTGATTGTCCAGTATTTCCTTCATGAGATATTGCAACACTTAGAAAAAGTGTACAGCGCCAGCAGACAATGAATTTTCAGCACTAAAAAAACGAAACTTCATTAACAGCTAAACCAAACGTTTCCAATGTAAATTTCCACATTTATAGAGTGTAAAAAGGCATCCTGAAGCCTGGGAAGTCATTAATTTGATTGTCCAGTATTTCCCTTATGAGATAATGCCTCACATAGCAAATGTGTACAGTGCGAGCTGAAAATGCATTTTCAGCACTAAAAAACCAAACTTTTATAACAGCTAAACCAAACGTTTCCAATGTAAATTTCCACCTTTATATAGTGTAAAAAGACATCCTGAAGCCTGGGCAGTCATTAATTTGATTGTCCAGTATTTCCCTTATGAGATAATTGCCTCACATAGCAAATGTGTACAGCGCGAGCTGAAAATGCATTTACAGCACTAAAAAAACAAACTTTTATAACAGCTAAACTAAACGTTTCCAATGTAAATTTCCACCTTTATATAGTGTAGAAAGGCATCCTGAAGCCTGGAAAGTCATTGATTTGATTGTCCAGTATTTCCTTCATGAGATATTGCAACACTTAGAAAAAGTGTACAGCGCCAGCAGACAATGAATTTTCAGCACTAAAAAAAACGAAACTTCATTAACAGCTAAACTAAACGTTTCCAATGTAAATTTCCACCTTTATATAGAGTAAAAAGACATCCTGAAGCCTGGGCAGCCATTAATTTGATTGTCCAATATTTCCCTTATGAGATAATGCCTCTCATAGCAAATGTGTACAGCGCGAGCTGAAAATGCATTTACAGCACTAAAAAACCAAACTTTTATAACAGCTAAACCAAACGTTTCCAATGTAAATTTCCACCTTTATATAGTGTAGAAAGACATCCTGAAGCCTGGGCAGTCATTAATTTGATTGTCCAATATTTCCCTTATGAGATAATGCCTCTCATAGCAAATGTGTGCAGCGCGAGCTGAAAATGCATTTACAGCACTAAAAAACCAAACTTTTATAACAGCTAAACCAAACGTTTCCAATGTACATTTCCACCTTTATATAGTGTAGAAAGGCATCCTGAAGCCTGGAAAGTCATTAATTTGATTGTCCAGTATTTCCTTCATGAGATATTGCAACACTTAGAAAAAGTGTACAGCGCCAGCAGACAATGAATTTTCAGCACTAAAAAAACGAAACTTCATTAACAGCTAAACTAAAAGTTTCCAATGTAAATTTCCACCTTTATATAGTGTAAAAAGACATCCTGAAGCCTAGGCAGCCATTAATTTGATTGTCCAATATTTCCCTTATGAGATAATGCCTCTCATAGCAAATGTGTACAGCGCGAGCTGAAAATGCATTTACAGCACTAAAAAACCAAACTTTTATAACAGCTAAACCAAACGTTTCCAATGTAAATTTCCACCTTTATATAGTGTAAAAAGACATCCTGAAGCCTGGAAAGTCATTAATTTGATTGTCCAGTATTTCCTTCATGAGATATTGCAACACTTAGAAAAAGTGTACAGCGCCAGCAGACAATGAATTTTCAGCACTAAAAAAAACGAAACTTCATTAAAAGCTAAACTAAACGTTTCCAATGTAAATTTCCACCTTTATATAGTGTAAAAAGACATCCTGAAGCCTGGGCAGTCATTAATTTGATTGTCCAATATTTCCCTTATGAGATAATGCCTCTCATTGCAAATGTGTACAGCGCGAGCTGAAAATGCATTTACAGCACGAAAAAAACAAACTTTTATAACAGCTAAACCAAACGTTTCCAATGTAAATTTCCACCTTTATAGAGTGTAAAAAGGCATCCTGAAGCCTGGGAAGTCATTAATTTGATTGTCCAGTATTTCCCTTATGAGATAATGCCTCACATAGCAAATGTGTACAGTGCGAGCTGAAAATGCATTTTAAGCACTAAAAAACCAAACTTTTATAACAGCTAAACCAAACGTTTCCAATGTAAATTTCCACCTTTATATAGTGTAAAAAGACATCCTGAAGCCTGGGCAGTCATTAATTTGATTGTCCAATATTTCCCTTATGAGATAATGCCTCTCATAGCAAATGTGTACAGTGCGAGCTGAAAATGCATTTACAGCACTAAAAAACCAAACTTTTATAACAGCTAAACCGAACGTTTCAAATGTAAATTTCCACCTTTATATAGTGTAGAAAGGCATCCTGAAGCCTGGAAAGTCATTAATTTGATTGTCCAGTATTTCCTTCATGAGATATTGCAACACTTAGAAAAAGTGTACAGCGCCAGCAGACAATGAATTTTCAGCACTAAAAAAACGAAACTTCATTAACAGCTAAACTAAAAGTTTCCAATGTAAATTTCCACCTTTATATCGTGTAAAAAGACATCCTGAAGCCTAGGCAGCCATTAATTTGATTGTCCAATATTTCCCTTATGAGATAATGCCTCTCATAGCAAATGTGTACAGCGCGAGCTGAAAATGCATTTACAGCACTAAAAAACCAAACTTTTATAACAGCTAAACCAAACGTTTCCAATGTAAATTTCCACCTTTATATAGTGTAAAAAGACACCCTGAAGCCTGGAAAGTCATTAATTTGATTGTCCAGTATTTCCTTCATGAGATATTGCAACACTTAGAAAAAGTGTACAGCGCCAGCAGACAATGAATTTTCAGCACTAAAAAAAACGAAACTTCATTAAAAGCTAAACTAAACGTTTCCAATGTAAATTTCCACCTTTATATAGTGTAAAAAGACATCCTGAAGCCTGGGCAGTCATTAATTTGATTGTCCAACATTTCCCTTATGAGATAATGCCTCTCATTGCAAATGTGTACAGCGCGAGCTGAAAATGCATTTACAGCACGAAAAAAACAAACTTTTATAACAGCTAAACCAAACGTTTCCAATGTAAATTTCCACCTTTATAGAGTGTAAAAAGGCATCCTGAAGCCTGGGATGTCATTAATTTGATTGTCCAGTATTTCCCTTATGAGATAATGCCTCACATAGCAAATGTGTACAGTGCGAGCTGAAAATGCATTTTAAGCACTAAAAAACCAAACTTTTATAACAGCTAAACCAAACGTTTCCAATGTAAATTTCCACCTTTATATAGTGTAAAAAGACATCCTGAAGCCTGGGCAGTCATTAATTTGATTGTCCAATATTTCCCTTATGAGATAATGCCTCTCATAGCAAATGTGTACAGTGCGAGCTGAAAATGCATTTACAGCACTAAAAAACCAAACTTTTATAACAGCTAAACCGAACGTTTCAAATGTAAATTTCCACCTTTATATAGTGTAGAAAGGCATCCTGAAGCCTGGAAAGTCATTAATTTGATTGTCCAGTATTTCCTTCATGAGATATTGCAACACTTAGAAAAAGTGTACAGCGCCAGCAGACAATGAATTTTCAGCACTAAAAAAACGAAACTTCATTAACAGCTAAACCAAACGTTTCCAATGTAAATTTCCACATTTATAGAGTGTAAAAAGGCATCCTGAAGCCTGGGAAGTCATTAATTTGATTGTCCAGTATTTCCCTTATGAGATAATGCCTCACATAGCAAATGTGTACAGTGCGAGCTGAAAATGCATTTTCAGCACTAAAAAACCAAACTTTTATAACAGCTAAACCAAACGTTTCCAATGTAAATTTCCACCTTTATATAGTGTAAAAAGACATCCTGAAGCCTGGGCAGTCATTAATTTGATTGTCCAGTATTTCCCTTATGAGATAATGCCTCACATAGCAAATGTGTACAGCGCGAGCTGAAAATGCATTTACAGCACTAAAAAAACAAACTTTTATAACAGCTAAACTAAACGTTTCCAATGTAAATTTCCACCTTTATATAGTGTAAAAAGACATCCTGAAGCCTGGGCAGTCATTAATTTGATTGTCCAATATTTCCGTTATGAGATAATGCCTCTCATAGCAAATGTGTACAGCGCGAGCTGAAAATGCATTTACAGCACTAAAAAACCAAACTTTTATAACAGCTAAACCAAACGTTTCCAATGTAAATTCCCACCTTTATATAGTGTAGAAAGACATCCTGAAGCCTGGGCAGTCATTAATTTGATTGTCCAGTATTTCCTTCATGAGATATTGCAACACTTAGAAAAAGTGTACAGCGCCAGCAGACAATGAATTTTCAGCACTAAAAAAACGAAACTTCATTAACAGCTAAACTAAACGTTTCCAATGTAAATTTCCACCCTTATATAGTGTAAAAAGACATCCTGAAGCCTGGGCAGTCATTAATTTGATTGTCCAATATTTCCCTTATGAGATAATGCCTCTCATAGCAAATGTGTACAGCGCGAGCTGAAAATGCATTTACAGCACTAAAAAAACAAACTTTTATAACAGCTAAACCAAACGTTTCCAATGTACATTTCCACCTTTATATCGTGTAGAAAGGCATCCTGAAGCCTGGAAAGTCAGTAATTTGATTGTCCAGTATTTCCTTCATGAGATATTGCAACACTTAGAAAAAGTGTACAGCGCCAGCAGACAATGAATTTTCAGCACTAAAAAAACGAAACTTCATTAACAGCTAAACCAAACGTTTCCAATGTAAATTTCCACATTTATAGAGTGTAAAAAGGCATCCTGAAGCCTGGGAAGTCATTAATTTGATTGTCCAGTATTTCCCTTATGAGATAATGCCTCACATAGCAAATGTGTACAGTGCGAGCTGAAAATGCATTTACAGCACTAAAAAACCAAACTTTTATAACAGCTAAACCAAACGTTTCCAATGTAAATTTCCACCTTTATATAGTGTAGAAAGGCATCCTGAAGCCTGGAAAGTCATTGATTTGATTGTCCAGTATTTCCTTCATGAGATATTGCAACACTTAGAAAAAGTGTACAGCGCCAGCAGACAATGATTTCAGCACTAAAAAAAACGAAACTTCATTAACAGCTAAACTAAACGTTTCCAATGTAAATTTCCACCTTTATATAGAGTAAAAAGACATCCTGAAGCCTGGGCAGCCATTAATTTGATTGTCCAATATTTCCCTTATGAGATAATGCCTCTCATAGCAAATGTGTACAGCGCGAGCTGAAAATGCATTTACAGCACTAAAAAACCAAACTTTTATAACAGCTAAACCAAACGTTTCCAATGTAAATTTCCACCTTTATATAGTGTAGAAAGACATCCTGAAGCCTGGGCAGTCATTAATTTGATTGTCCAATATTTCCCTTATGAGATAATGCCTCTCATAGCAAATGTGTACAGCGCGAGCTGAAAATGCATTTACAGCACTAAAAAACCAAACTTTTATAACAGCTAAACCAAACGTTTCCAATGTAAATTTCCACCTTTATATAGTGTAGAAAGGCATCCTGAAGCCTGGAAAGTCATTAATTTGATTGTCCAGTATTTCCTTCATGAGATATTGCAACACTTAGAAAAAGTGTACAGCGCCAGCAGACAATGAATTTTCAGCACTAAAAAAACGAAACTTCATTAACAGCTAAACCAAACGTTTCCAATGTAAATTTCCACATTTATAGAGTGTAAAAAGGCATCCTGAAGCCTGGGAAGTCATTAATTTGATTGTCCAGTATTTCCCTTATGAGATAATGCCTCACATAGCAAATGTGTACAGTGCGAGCTGAAAATGCATTTTCAGCACTAAAAAAACAAACTTTTATAACAGCTAAACCAAACGTTTCCAATGTAAATTTCCACCTTTATATAGTGTAAAAAGACATCCTGAAGCCTGGGCAGTCATTAATTTGATTGTCCAGTATTTCCCTTATGAGATAATGCCTCACATAGCAAATGTGTACAGCGCGAGCTGAAAATGCATTTACAGCACTAAAAAACCAAACATTTATAACAGCTAAACCAAACGTTTCCAATGTAAATTTCCACCTTTATATAGTGTAAAAAGACATCCTGAAGCCTGGGCAGTCATTAATTTGATTGTCCAATATTTCCCTTATGAGATAATGCCTCTCATAGCAAATGTGTACAGCGCGAGCTGAAAATGCTTTTACAGCACTAAAAAACCAAACTTTTATAACAGCTAAACCAAACGTTTCCAATGTAAATTTCCACCTTTATATAGTGTAGAAAGGCATCCTGAAGCCTGGAAAGTCATAAATTTGATTGTCCAGTATTTCCTTCATGAGATATTGCAACACTTAGAAAAAGTGTACAGCGCCAGCAGACAATGAATTTTCAGCACTAAAAAAACGAAACTTCATTAACAGCTAAACTAAACGTTTCCAATGTATATTTCCACCTTTATATAGTGTAAAAAGACATCCTGAAGACTGGGCAGTCATTAATTTGATTGTCCAAAATTTCCCTTATGAGATAATGCCTCTCATAGCAAATGTGTACAGCGCGAGCTGAAAATGCATTTACAGCACTAAAAAACCAAACTTTTATAACAGCTAAACCAAACGTTTCCAATGTAAATTTCTACCTTTATATAGTGTAGAAAGGCATCCTGAAGCCTGGAAAGTCATTAATTTGATTGTCCAGTATTTCCTTCATGAGATATTGCAACACTTAGAAAAAGTGTACAGCGCCAGCAGACAATGAATTTTCAGCACTAAAAAAACGAAACTTCATTAACAGCTAAACTAAACGTTTCCAATGTATATTTCCACCTTTATATAGTGTAAAAAGACATCCTGAAGCCTGGGCAGTCATTAATTTGATTGTCCAATATTTCCCTTATGAGATAATGCCTCTCATAGCAAATGTGTACAGCGCGAGCTGAAAATGCATTTACAGCACTAAAAAACCAAACTTTTATAACAGCTAAACCAAACGTTTCCAATGTACATTTCCACCTTTATATAGTGTAGAAAGGCATCCTGAAGCCTGGAAAGTCATTAATTTGATTGTCCAGTATTTCCTTCATGAGATATTGCAACACTTAGAAAAAGTGTACAGCGCCAGCAGACAATGAATTTTCAGCACTAAAAAAACGAAACTTCATTAACAGCTAAACTAAAAGTTTCCAATGTAAATTTCCACCTTTATATAGTGTAAAAAGACATCCTGAAGCCTAGGCAGCCATTAATTTGATTGTCCAATATTTCCCTTATGAGATAATGCCACTCATAGCAAATGTGTACAGCGCGAGCTGAAAATGCATTTACAGCACTAAAAAACCAAACTTTTATAACAGCTAAACCAAACGTTTCCAATGTAAATTTCCACCTTTATATAGTGTAAAAAGACATCCTGAAGCCTGGAAAGTCATTAATTTGATTGTCCAGTATTTCCTTCATGAGATATTGCAACACTTAGAAAAAGTGTACAGCGCCAGCAGACAATGAATTTTCAGCACTAAAAAAAACGAAACTTCATTAAAAGCTAAACTAAACGTTTCCAATGTAAATTTCCACCTTTATATAGTGTAAAAAGACATCCTGAAGCCTGGGCAGTCATTAATTTGATTGTCCAATATTTCCCTGATGAGATAATGCCTCTCATTGCAAATGTGTACAGCGCGAGCTGAAAATGCATTTACAGCACGAAAAAAACAAACTTTTATAACAGCTAAACCAAACGTTTCCAATGTAAATTTCCACCTTTATAGAGTGTAAAAAGGCATCCTGAAGCCTGGGAAGTCATTAATTTGATTGTCCAGTATTTCCCTTATGAGATAATGCCTCACATAGCAAATGTGTACAGTGCGAGCTGAAAATGCATTTTAAGCACTAAAAAACCAAACTTTTATAACAGCTAAACCAAACGTTTCCAATGTAAATTTCCACCTTTATATAGTGTAAAAAGACATCCTGAAGCCTGGGCAGTCATTAATTTGATTGTCCAATATTTCCCTTATGAGATAATGCCTCTCATAGCAAATGTGTACAGTGCGAGCTGAAAATGCATTTACAGCACTAAAAAACCAAACTTTTATAACAGCTAAACCGAACGTTTCAAATGTAAATTTCGACCTTTATATAGTGTAGAAAGGCATCCTGAAGCCTGGAAAGTCATTAATTTGATTGTCCAGTATTTCCTTCATGAGATATTGCAACACTTAGAAAAAGTGTACAGCGCCAGCAGACAATGAATTTTCAGCACTAAAAAAACGAAACTTCATTAACAGCTAAACCAAACGTTTCCAATGTAAATTTCCACATTTATAGAGTGTAAAAAGGCATCCTGAAGCCTGGGAAGTCATTAATTTGATTGTCCAGTATTTCCCTTATGAGATAATGCCTCACATAGCAAATGTGTACAGTGCGAGCTGAAAATGCATTTTCAGCACTAAAAAACCAAACTTTTATAACAGCTAAACCACGTTTCCAATGTAAATTTCCACCTTTATATAGTGTAAAAAGACATCCTGAAGCCTGGGCAGTCATTAATTTGATTGTCCAGTATTTCCCTTATGAGATAATTGCCTCACATAGCAAATGTGTACAGCGCGAGCTGAAAATGCATTTACAGCACTAAAAAAACAAACTTTTATAACAGCTAAACTAAACGTTTCCAATGTAAATTTCCACCTTTATATAGTGTAGAAAGGCATCCTGAAGCCTGGAAAGTCATTGATTTGATTGTCCAGTATTTCCTTCATGAGATATTGCAACACTTAGAAAAAGTGTACAGCGCCAGCAGACAATGAATTTTCAGCACTAAAAAAAACGAAACTTCATTAACAGCTAAACTAAACGTTTCCAATGTAAATTTCCACCTTTATATAGAGTAAAAAGACATCCTGAAGCCTGGGCAGCCATTAATTTGATTGTCCAATATTTCCCTTATGAGATAATGCCTCTCATAGCAAATGTGTACAGCGCGAGCTGAAAATGCATTTACAGCACTAAAAAACCAAACTTTTATAACAGCTAAACCAAACGTTTCCAATGTAAATTTCCACCTTTATATAGTGTAGAAAGACATCCTGAAGCCTGGGCAGTCATTAATTTGATTGTCCAATATTTCCCTTATGAGATAATGCCTCTCATAGAAAATGTGTACAGCGCGAGCTGAAAATGCATTTACAGCACTAAAAAACCAAACTTTTATAACAGCTAAACCAAACGTTTCCAATGTACATTTCCACCTTTATATAGTGTAGAAAGGCATCCTGAAGCCTGGAAAGTCATTAATTTGATTGTCCAGTATTTCCTTCATGAGATATTGCAACACTTAGAAAAAGTGTACAGCGCCAGCAGACAATGAATTTTCAGCACTAAAAAAACGAAACTTCATTAACAGCTAAACTAAAAGTTTCCAATGTAAATTTCCACCTTTATATAGTGTAAAAAGACATCCTGAAGCCTAGGCAGCCATTAATTTGATTGTCCAATATTTCCCTTATGAGATAATGCCTCTCATAGCAAATGTGTACAGCGCGAGCTGAAAATGCATTTACAGCACTAAAAAACCAAACTTTTATAACAGCTAAACCAAACGTTTCCAATGTAAATTTCCACCTTTATATAGTGTAAAAAGACATCCTGAAGCCTGGAAAGTCATTAATTTGATTGTCCAGTATTTCCTTCATGAGATATTGCAACACTTAGAAAAAGTGTACAGCGCCAGCAGACAATGAATTTTCAGCACTAAAAAAAACGAAACTTCATTAAAAGCTAAACTAAACGTTTCCAATGTAAATTTCCACCTTTATATAGTGTAAAAAGACATCCTGAAGCCTGGGCAGTCATTAATTTGATTGTCCAATATTTCCCTTATGAGATAATGCCTCTCATTGCAAATGTGTACAGCGCGAGCTGAAAATGCATTTACAGCACGAAAAAAACAAACTTTTATAACAGCTAAACCAAACGTTTCCAATGTAAATTTCCACCTTTATAGAGTGTAAAAAGGCATCCTGAAGCCTGGGAAGTCATTAATTTGATTGTCCAGTATTTCCCTTATGAGATAATGCCTCACATAGCAAATGTGTACAGTGCGAGCTGAAAATGCATTTTAAGCACTAAAAAACCAAACTTTTATAACAGCTAAACCAAACGTTTCCAATGTAAATTTCCACCTTTATATAGTGTAAAAAGACATCCTGAAGCCTGGGCAGTCATTAATTTGATTGTCCAATATTTCCCTTATGAGATAATGCCTCTCATAGCAAATGTGTACAGTGCGAGCTGAAAATGCATTTACAGCACTAAAAAACCAAACTTTTATAACAGCTAAACCGAACGTTTCAAATGTAAATTTCCACCTTTATATAGTGTAGAAAGGCATCCTGAAGCCTGGAAAGTCATTAATTTGATTGTCCAGTATTTCCTTCATGAGATATTGCAACACTTAGAAAAAGTGTACAGCGCCAGCAGACAATGAATTTTCAGCACTAAAAAAACGAAACTTCATTAACAGCTAAACCAAACGTTTCCAATGTAAATTTCCACATTTATAGAGTGTAAAAAGGCATCCTGAAGCCTGGGAAGTCACTAATTTGATTGTCCAGTATTTCCCTTATGAGATAATGCCTCACATAGCAAATGTGTACAGTGCGAGCTGAAAATGCATTTTCAGCACTAAAAAACCAAACTTTTATAACAGCTAAACCAAACGTTTCCAATGTAAATTTCCACCTTTATATAGTGTAAAAAGACATCCTGAAGCCTGGGCAGTCATTAATTTGATTGTCCAGTATTTCCCTTATGAGATAATGCCTCACATAGCAAATGTGTACAGCGCGAGCTGAAAATGCATTTACAGCACTAAAAAACCAAACTTTTATAACAGCTAAACCAAACGTTTCCAATGTAAATTTCCACCTTTATATAGTGTAGAAAGGCATCCTGAAGCCTGGAAAGTCATTGATTTGATTGTCCAGTATTTCCTTCATGAGATATTGCAACACTTAGAAAAAGTGTACAGCGCCAGCAGACAATGATTTCAGCACTAAAAAAAACGAAACTTCATTAACAGCTAAACTAAACGTTTCCAATGTAAATTTCCACCTTTATATAGAGTAAAAAGACATCCTGAAGCCTGGGCAGCCATTAATTTGATTGTCCAATATTTCCCTTATGAGATAATGCCTCTCATAGCAAATGTGTACAGCGCGAGCTGAAAATGCATTTACAGCACTAAAAAACCAAACTTTTATAACAGCTAAACCAAACGTTTCCAATGTAAATTTCCACCTTTATATAGTGTAGAAAGACATCCTGAAGCCTGGGCAGTCATTAATTTGATTGTCCAATATTTCCCTTATGAGATAATGCCTCTCATAGCAAATGTGTACAGCGCGAGCTGAAAATGCATTTACAGCACTAAAAAACCAAACTTTTATAACAGCTAAACCAAACGTTTCCAATGTAAATTTCCACCTTTATATAGTGTTGAAAGGCATCCTGAAGCCTGGAAAGTCATTAATTTGATTGTCCAGTATTTCCTTCATGAGATATTGCAACACTTAGAAAAAGTGTACAGCGCCAGCAGACAATGAATTTTCAGCACTAAAAAAACGAAACTTCATTAACAGCTAAACCAAACGTTTCCAATGTAAATTTCCACATTTATAGAGTGTAAAAAGGCATCCTGAAGCCTGGGAAGTCATTAATTTGATTGTCCAGTATTTCCCTTATGAGATAATGCCTCACATAGCAAATGTGTACAGTGCGAGCTGAAAATGCATTTTCAGCACTAAAAAAACAAACTTTTATAACAGCTAAACCAAACGTTTCCAATGTAAATTTCCACCTTTATATAGTGTAAAAAGACATCCTGAAGCCTGGGCAGTCATTAATTTGATTGTCCAGTATTTCCCTTATGAGATAATGCCTCACATAGCAAATGTGTACAGCGCGAGCTGAAAATGCATTTACAGCACTAAAAAACCAAACATTTATAACAGCTAAACCAAACGTTTCCAATGTAAATTTCCACCTTTATATAGTGTAAAAAGACATCCTGAAGCCTGGGCAGTCATTAATTTGATTGTCCAATATTTCCCTTATGAGATAATGCCTCTCATAGCAAATGTGTACAGCGCGAGCTGAAAATGCTTTTACAGCACTAAAAAACCAAACTTTTATAACAGCTAAACCAAACGTTTCCAATGTAAATTTCCACCTTTATATAGTGTAAAAAGACATCCTGAAGCCTGGGCAGTCATTAATTTGATTGTCCAATATTTCCCTTATGAGATAATGCCTCTCATAGCAAATGTGTACAGCGCGAGCTGAAAATGTATTTACAGCACTAAAAAAACAAACTTTTATAACAGCTAAACCAAACGTTTCCAATGTAAATTTCCACCTTTATATAGTGTAGAAAGGCATCCTGAAGCCTGGAAAGTCATTAATTTGATTGTCCAGTATTTCCTTCATGAGATATTGCAACACTTAGAAAAAGTGTACAGCGCCAGCAGACAATGAATTTTCAGCACTAAAAAAACGAAACTTCATTAACAGCTAAACTAAACGTTTCCAATGTATATTTCCACCTTTATATAGTGTAAAAAGACATCCTGAAGCCTGGGCAGTCATTAATTTGATTGTCCAATATTTCCCTTATGAGATAAGGCCTCTCATAGCAAATGTGTACAGCGCGAGCTGAAAATGCATTTACAGCACTAAAAAACCAAACTTTTATAACAGCTAAACCAAACGTTTCAAATGTAAATTTCCACCTTTATATAGTGTAGAAAGGCATCCTGAAGCCTGGAAAGTCATTAATTTGATTGTCCAGTATTTCCTTCATGAGATATTGCAACACTTAGAAAAAGTGTACAGCGCCAGCAGACAATGAATTTTCAGCACTAAAAAAACGAAACTTCATTAACAGCTAAACCAAACGTTTCCAATGTAAATTTCCACATTTATAGAGTGTAAAAAGGCATCCTGAAGCCTGGGAAGTCATTAATTTGATTGTCCAGTATTTCCCTTATGAGATAATGCCTCACATAGCAAATGTGTACAGTGCGAGCTGAAAATGCATTTTCAGCACTAAAAAACCAAACTTTTATAACAGCTAAACCAAACGTTTCCAATGTAAATTTCCACCTTTATATAGTGTAAAAAGACATCCTGAAGCCTGGGCAGTCATTAATTTGATTGTCCAATATTTCCCTTTTGAGATAATGCCTCTCATAGCAAATGTGTACAGCGCGAGCTGAAAATGCATTTACAGCACTAAAAAACCAAACTTTTATAACAGCTAAACCAAACGTTTCCAATGTACATTTCCACCTTTATATAGTGTAGAAAGGCATCCTGAAGCCTGGAAAGTCATTTATTTGATTGTCCAGTATTTCCTTCATGAGATATTGCAACACTTAGAAAAAGTGTACAGCGCCAGCAGACAATGAATTTTCAGCACTAAAAAAACGAAACTTCATTAACAGCTAAACTAAACGTTTCCAATGTAAATTTCCACCCTTATATGGTGTAAAAAGACATCCTGAAGCCTGGGCAGTCATTAATTTGATTGTCCAATATTTCCCTTATGAGATAATGCCTCTCATAGCAAATGTGTACAGCGCGAGCTGAAAATGCATTTACAGCACTAAAAAACCAAACTTTTCTAACAGCTAAACCAAACGTTTCCAATGTAAATTTCCACCTTTATATAGTGTAGAAAGGCATCCTGAAGCCTGGAAAGTCATTAATTTGATTGTCCAGTATTTCCTTCATGAGATATTGCAACACTTAGAAAAAGTGTACAGCGCCAGCAGACAATGAATTTTCAGCACTAAAAAAACGAAACTTCATTCACAGCTAAACTAAACGTTTCCAATGTAAATTTCCACCCTTATATAGTGTAAAAAAACATCCTGAAGCCTGGGCAGTCATTAATTTGATTGTCCAATATTTCCCTTATGAGATAATGCCTCTCATAGCAAATGTGTACAGCGCGAGCTGAAAATGCATTTACAGCACTAAAAAACCAAACTTTTATAACAGCTAAACCAAACGTTTCCAATGTAAATTTCCACCTTTATATAGTGTAGAAAGGCATCCTGAAGCCTGGAAAGTCATTAATTTGATTGTCCAGTATTTCCTTCATGAGATATTGCAACACTTAGAAAAAGTGTACAGCGCCAGCAGACAATGAATTTTCAGCACTAAAAAAAACGAAACTTCATTAACAGCTAAACTAAACGTTTCCAATGTAAATTTCCACCTTTATATAGTGTAAAAAGACATCCTGATGCCTGGGCAGTCATTAATTTGATTGTCCAATATTTCCCTTATGAGATAATGCCTCTCATAGCAAATGTGTACAGCGCGAGCTGAAAATGCATTTACAGCACTAAAAAAACAAACTTTTATAACAGCTAAACCAAAACTGGGTTTAGCTAGTCAGTAAAACACTCTTTATAGTGTAGCAACGTTAGTAACGCTAAATTCTTACCTAGTTTATGAGACGAGTGCTGTACTTGACTATTTTTTGTAATTTATTATTATTATTTTTTTTTAATGCTTTATAGAGCAAATTGCACCTATGACAGTTGTTATTACCACAGAAGCCATCTCAAATGGTTGCAAACTCTGAGGGTGACTTTGAACCGGAAGTCCCGCCTCAATCGTCATCTGATTGACAGCGGAATCCTGGAGCCAGAGAAGAGAAAAGAATCAGACACGAAGTTGAAGAAGCGAAAAAAAATAAACATCGAATCTTAAAGTTCTCGCAACGAGGGTGACTGTTGGGGTCTGGAGAAGTGACCGGGAGATGGGGAGCCCCGTATTTTGGTCTTGGTAAGAGGGTAACTCACTTGATGTTGACGAGGGAACCTATGCCGCTATGCTATATACCGACGTGAGAAAACTACGGCCTGGGGGCCACATGCGGCCCGTTAAACGTTTTAATCCGGCCCGCCGAATTTGAAAAAAAAAAAAATAAACCTTGTTAATGTTTTATTTTCAAAATAGTGTGGTTTTTCAAAGACAAGCTTTTGTTCACTTTCATTTAAAATTAAATGTATTTTTTTTCTCAGATGAGATGAGGTTACCAAAACACTCCATCCATCTGCTCCTGGTCCAGCCCCTCTGTCAAATTTTAGAACCCATTGTGGCCCGCCAATAAAAAAGTTTTCCCACCCCTGCTATATACTATAAACTATGTTAATGTCGTCAGGCCATTATAGAGTATTTCTTCTGACATTTTGAAGGAGAAATAATACTCAACGTTTTATTTTTTTATGATGTTTGAGGCATTCTGACTGAAATACAGTTAAATTGAGGTTACCAGTAGTCATTTCCATTACCTGTAAATGTAAATTAGAATGTAACTTACTACAGTGAACCCTCGGTTATCGCGGTTAATGGGGACCGAGACCACCCGCGAAAACTGAAAATCCGCGAAGTAGCGGCGCACCTTCAAAAATGCTTAAAAAAAAAAAAGTGCGAAGTAGCGGCGCACCTTCAAAAATGCTTAAAAAAAAAAAGTGCGAAGTAGCGGCGCACCTTCAAAAATGCTTAAAAAAATAAATAAATAAAATAATATATATATATATATATATATATATATATACGGGTAGAGAGAGAGAGGGTGAAATTCATGTTATAACAAAAAAAAAAAATTATTAAAACATTTTTTTATTCCCCAGCCATTATTTTTGTATTTATTCAATTACTTCTTTTTGTATTTATTTAATTACTTCGACTTTTACCTGCTGGTACGCCGTCCGGTGTGCCCTGGCATTCTTCATTTATTTATTCATTTATTCATTCATAACTGACAGCCTCGCGCTCCGCTCATGCCCGGGCGGAAGGTGTTCCTCTTCGGCTTAACAACCACGCACGCCGGCCGGTCTCCTCCGGAGCTCTCGCACGGTCCCGAACGGAGCGAAATGTCGCCCCGCTAGTGCCCGGGCGGAAGTTGTTCCTCTTCGGCTTAACTGCCACGCACGCTGGCCGGAGCTCTGGTACGGTCCGAACCGCGCGAAACGTCGCCCCAAATCGTGCCCGGGGGAACGTGCTCTTCTTTGTCCACTCTCCTCTTCGCCCACGTTCTTCTTCGGCGCACGCCGGCCGTCTAACCACTCCAGCGCCCCGTCGTGCCGCTCGGCGAAACTACAATGCCCCCGAATATTTTTTAGACCCGCGAAGCACTGAACCCGCGAAAGGTGAACCGCGAAGTAGCGAGGGTTCACTGTATTGCAGCCAGATACCTATAAAATGTCATTTAATTTGCACTGTTTTGATCGCCACTGTTTTGCTCATTGAACAACAAATGAAAAGATGAATCATACACAGTGTTTGTAAAGATAATTGTCAATGTTTTATTAAATGAAATTCCAATGTAAAATTGTGTAATATTGTGTTATATAATGGGTCTACAACATACATTTCTCACAGACAAGTAGAGCTTTTTCTCATGAAATGTGTTGAAAAAAAACTAACATTTGAACATTGTTTTGCGTTACAACATCCGTGTTTACTGGTCATAAATTATTAACTTAAGTTTAATATACACTACACGAGCTGGGTAGCCACCACGCCTCAACCACCATAACAAGTTCGCTAACCCTTTAAGTCGAACGAGGTAGCTAACATATCGGGTTCAATTTGTACCAAAAATATGCTGTTGTGCCTTGTGTCTCTGTATATGTCGTCATGACGTGTCATTTGACAAAGCCTTGTGTCGATGTTAGTTGTCGATGTAACAGTCTATGTTAGATGTCAATGTATGTCTATGTTAGATCTCAATGTGTCGATGTTAGATGTCAATCTATGTGTCTATATTAGATGTGTTTATGTTAGATGTCTATGTAAATGTTTGTTAGATGTCGATGTGTGTAAGATGTCTATGTAAAGGTTGGTTAGATGTCGATGTCTATGTAAATGTTTATGATGGATGTCGATGTGTCTGTTAGATGTCCGTGTTTGTTAGATGTGATTGTAATGGTTTATGTTATAGACGTCAATGTAAGTGTCAATGTTAGATGCCCATGCATGTTTGTTAGATGTCGATATATGTGTCATTGTTACATTTCAACGTAAATGTTGTTCGTGCAAGTTTCCAGTCCTCCAGCCACGTGACATCATGCGCGTCAAAGTGATAACTCGTACATTTCACGGAGGGAAAAAAAACAGACACCATTGGTAGTTTTGACCGGGAAAAAAAAATCATTTATTTTTTTCGAACACCTCATGTCTCTTTCAGCGTAAGAATAAACATGACACGACCAAAATAAAATATAACAACACAGGCAAATATTTAAGGAGCACTCAAGAGATACACTTCAGCTCATTTAATCCCACCTATTTTTACTAACGCAAACCCTTCAATTCTAGCGCCCACAGAATAGTGTGCTATAATGCTATAAAAATATGGAGCCTTTACCTGACAGCGTTTGAATATAACTGAATTCCCGTTGCTCACGAAAAACTGAGAAACTAAGAACAAACATTTCAAGCACAAGCTTGACTTGACTTCAACAGTTCTATTTTTTCTTTTGTGACAGCTCAGACATCAAAATAATGCTTTCCTTCTATAAAATAAAAACAGCATGACAAAAGGTGCTGAAATAAACTATATACGGAAGTGCGTGAGTGACAGTGTGTGCATGTGTTTTTGCAACGCATGTGTACACCCCGCCATACAAATTACACAATTCGTTGGGTATGTGGTATACACTAAAACAATTGCCTTGGAGCAAGTGAACACAACACGTCTCACACTGTATACATGCTGTAGAAGGGCTGGGCGATATGACCTCAAATCAATATCGCGAGAAATCGAGCAATTTTACCTCGATAACGATAAATGCACGATAAATTCCCACGTGGACTAAAATCAAAATAAATGCAGGAATTGCATATTGACTGTTTTTTTTATTGACCAACTGGTACACTTTACTTTCAATGAAAAATAAAAGTACAAAAATCATTTGTATGAACATTCCAAATAGCTTGCAGGGTTCGCGGTTAACTTTAAAAACTGCTTGCCCATAGGGCAAGTGCCACTAAAATTTGCCTTGCCCGAGTGGCCAAATTACTTGCCCGACTTGGGCAAGGGACAATTTTTTTTCTCTAAGAATAAAATGTTTATGGTTGTAAAATGTGCGCCACAAATGTAAATAAACATATAATCTGATAAGCATAAATTAATCTTGTTTTCATCGTCAACCATGAAACCCTACTCACAAGAGCAAATGTATCATCCTGTGCAGTTATTGAAAATGTTAATTGTAGTTTTAATAATTAACAAATCTGCATGTTAAATTGGGAAAATGATATTACAGCAATCCAGATGATCAATTTTAAGTCCAGGAGAGCGTATTAATTGAGGAATCACATGAGTAAATTATGAGTGTGGCAAATTTGTGTATTCCTTTAAGACCAGTGCCTGTGGTGCTGCCTCCATAAGTTTCATAGCATATACAGAACACAGTCACTGACACTATGTCAGGTCACATCATGGAGCTAATGAATTAACAGCCAATAATCAAATATTACTCCCTTCCTTACTCACAACTGAATTGTCTACTTAAAAATATTCGAGCTATTTTAGTCATGTCAGAGGAATCCGAAATGTTCGGATTTGAACGAACTCGTCGCCAATTTTCGGCCAAAATATCGTAGGTTTTTGTTGTGTTTTTCAAACTTCAAATGAGGATGCTACGACAGCGAGTTCCAATACTGCGGGATTTATTGACGTCCACTTTAACTCGACATTCACTGAACTAACTGATCCCCGTAGCGCCCGCCCATTGCCCCCGATAAGGCCAATGGACCATACCAAAACATAAGGGGTTGTCTGGGTTAAACCATCACCATACAGTGCACACAAACAGATCACACCACCGTTTTCGTCAAAATTAAAGATATTTGGCTGCTTTAAAAAATGCTTGCCCGGTCGGGCAAGTTGCCCATAATTTTACCTTGCCCGTGGCCAAATTTCACTTGCCCCGGGCAATCGGGAAGCGGTTAACCGCGAACCCTGAGCTTGCTTTGCATGACTTGAACAATGTCACAAAGAAAAAGGGTACCTCTTGCGAAATCTTTTTCTGCAAATAGATTGCGCCAAAATGCTCTCATGATGTAAATAATGGCAAATAAAAAAACGCTAAATAAAATGAAAGAAAATGTCAATGCAAGCCAAATAAACAAGTGGGTATTATCGGGGAAAATGTGCCGTCTCGAGTACTCTGCTGCGCAGTCGCCACTTGTCATCTATGTAATGCACAGTTAGGCTCAATCAGGGATCCATGTTGCGACCCGACCACAAGTCGGATGTAGATGCAAAATGCTTGACATGTCTAAGCTCCCGGCCCGATGTAGTCCATATCGGGAAATACGGCTTTCATGAAGCGTTTAAATCCTGTGCGCGCCACGTAACTAGAGGAGCTTTATCTTTAGCTATGTGCTAGGCTATCGCGTCCACCTCTGAGACGTTCTCTCGTATGGTGTCGCCTCCGTTCATGGGCTGTTGTCACTTGTCGAACCTTGCTTCTCACTTTGAACTTTCAGCACAGCATGGTTGTGTTGTGGGTGGTGAGAAAGCTTCTGGATTTGAATCGCCAGCAACGAGAGCGACAGACGGGTGGAGTCACATGACTAGAGGCGCTGTAGCGGTCTTAAAGGGGCATGAACATTGCCGCAGACAAAAGGCTTTTCTTTTTTTATTCATCGAATTTACCGACATGGGCAAAATGATTTCGGTCATTGTAATAAATTTCGGTAACGGTAAATTTTCGGTTTATCGCCCAGCCCTATGCTGTAGCATGGCTTTTTTTGCCGTGGGTGTCAAATATTTTACTTTGTTTTCAGAGTGCTTACAGACCTCTTGGTTTTGCCTCAAAATAATTGTCTGCAAAGCAGTCTGTGCCATCCGCATCATTGATGTGCAGGAGTAGCTTGTTGGTAATAAATAGCTGCAAGAAGTCCGCTGTTTGCCGCAGCATCCAGTGGTCCAGCGCTCGCAGTGAAAGTCTTGTCTGGCAGCCCGAACCATCCCCAAACATTTCGAGATGCACGCCCACTAAATTCCAGAAATATAAACATGGACAAACTTGACATTCTTCCAGATTCTGTCTCTTTGCATTGTTTTGAAGTTACTCCTGCAACTTTTCCACTTCTTCGATCCTCCCCATTGTCTGAAAAAGAAGTGTATATTTTGATTTGAAATAATGACCTCAACATACCAATACATTTGTTTATCATCTGAACTGGATTATTTTGAAACAACATTTGGGTTGGACATCTGGGATTTGTTGTTGTGTATATTCAGAGTAATCCTTTTCTTGTATATAGCTAAAGCAATAGTCGCTGGCCTTGAAAATGGGTACAAGACTTGACCAAATTAAGATGCCATAAGGTCTAATTTGCCCCTTCTCTACCACAACTGATTTAGAGGCCATTAGTAACAGATTTGAGAAGACCACTTTTAAAGATATGAAGCCAGAGCTCGGCACCGGACCCATTTTAATTATTTATTATAATTTATTAAAATTATAATAAATAATTAATGACACAATATGTCAGTAGTGATTACCACAGAAGTCATGTCAAAATAGTGCAAATTCTGAGGTCGACTTCAAATCAGACAGGCGGAGACGAGCGCCAGAGAAGAGATGAGAATCAGAAGAGATGTTGAAGAAGCTAATAACAAAAAAAACAAAAAAACACATCAAATCTCCATGTAGTAGCAACGGGGATGGCTCATGGGGTCAGGAGAAGTGAGCGGGAGATGGGGAGTATGAGGTGCCGTTGGGGACAAAAATCAGGAATCGCTTCACACTTCTGAAATGTACTCTTACACACCAGTGAAATTGTTGTTGCTCATGCATACTTATGAAACGCTATCATACATACGAGTGAAACGCTCTCATACACACTAGTGAAATAGTTGTTGCTCATACACTCGTCAAATGCGCTCATACACATAGGTGAAACATTCTCATACACACCAGTGAAAGGCGCTCAGGCACAATTGTGAAATTATTGTTATTCATAAATACAACTGAAACATGCTCATGCCCATACACGAGTGAAATGCTTTCATACAAACACCCACACTGTTGAAAATGCTGTCATGAACACAAGATCGCTTACAAATACTAAAATGTAAAAATTAATCATTTATTTAGCAGGGATGCATGGTGGGCGACTTGTTAGCACGATGGTCTCACAATGCAGAGGTCGCGGGATTGATTCCGGCTTTCCTGTTTGGAGTTTGCATGTTTCCCACACGCCTGCGTGGGTTCTCCGGTTTCCTCCCACATTCCAAACACATGCATGGCAGGTTGTTTGGACACCCTAAATTGGTGTGAGTGTGAGCGCGGATGGTTGTTTGTCTTTGTGTGACCTGCGATTGGCTGGCAACCAGTTTAGGGTGTACCCCACCTACTGCCCCAAGATAGCTGGGATAGGCTCCAGCACCCCCCGCAACCCTTGTGAGGAGAAGCCGTACAGATAATGGATGGTGGGATGGCATTCATAATGGACGGCCGCCACGGTGGGCGACTTGTGAGCACGATGGTCTCACAATGCAGAGGTTGTGGGATCGATTCCGGCTCCGGCCTTCCTGTGTAGAGTTTGCATGTTCTCCCAAGCCTGCGTAGTTTTCTCTGAGTTCGCCAGTTTCCTCGCACATTGCAAAAACATGCATCCATTTACTCTGATGCCAATGTTTTCTGTACCTTATGGCAGATTTTTCTCTTTGCCGAAGACTATTAGCACTTGTAGAGCGAGGACCTGTGCCACAGTCGTCAACTGCACCCTAAAATCTGATCATTTTGTATTTTAGACATTACACACTACACAGTTAAAGATGGTCCAAAAAAGAAAAATGGATTAATGTATTTCAACTTACATAATACTCTTTAAAGAGCTGACCAGCTCATTCCCAGAGGTACGTATTGGGGCGTATTGGTCGTCTTTACAGAAGACTCCAGGAGGTAACTCAGGTTTGACCTTCAGCCACAACAGAGTGTTGGGTGTGAGTGCTTCCAAGTCGTTGAGGTCGGAAGATGTCCTTGTGATAGGCCTGCTGTTTATAACTGCTTCAGCCTCACCAAGCAAGGTATATTGACTTTCTTCACCCGAAATTTGTTCTTTTACAGTGACATTCAGGATTTTTCTCACAGACCAAATAAGTCGCTCACAGCTTCCTCCGTGGTGGGAACCTGCTGGGGGATTGCTATGCCACTGAATACCTTTTTGCAGCAAGTGTTTCTCGATTTACTTAGTGTTCCATTCTTTGATTGATTTCTTCATTTCACTGTCAGCTGATCTAAAGTTGGTTCCGTTATCAGAATACATCTCTCTCACTTGTCCTCTTCTGACAAGAAATCTTCGGATTGCGTTGAGACAAGCATCTGTGTCACGTGAAGATGCAATTTCCAGATGTACGGCTCGTACAGCGAGACATGTAAAAATCACGCCGTATCTCTTTACTTGTCCTCTAACCCTACTTACTTAGAATGGACCAAAATAATCAACGCCAATTCTCTTGAAAGGCGGATCGTCAGGTAGCACTCTTCTGATGACTCTAGCAGCTCGAGGTATCCAAAACTGTTGATGCAGATTAGCCATCATGTGGTTCCTTCCAGCGTGAGCTGTAATCTCATGAATGTATCTCAGGACTAGCTTTGTGTTATGTGAATCCTTGGCAAGATGGCTTGCTGTTTTGCTGTTTCAGGCATGGCTGCGTGGCTCAACTGTCCACCAACCCTCATGACACCATCTTGAAGTACTATATTGAACTTGTAAAGTGGGCTACTTTTCTTCACCCTTTTTTGTTTTTCAAATATGGCTAAATCTTTTTTGAAACTTCGCCTTTGACAGTATTTCACAAGTTCTCTTTCTGCTTTATCCAAGTCGTCGCAGGTCAAATACTTTCCTTTGACAGTTCTCTTGAATAAATTCATCTTGCCTTCTTCACCTAATGTGATTAACTCCTTTCTATTTTCCTTTACTCTGTCAGTAAGTCTTTCAGCTTTAGAAACCAGGCTACGGCCTGCTTCAATGCTGTCCAAGACGAATAATGGTTCATCCACTGGCCCAGAGAATCTTTGGGCTACAGTGACTGAATTACATGCACTTGAGTCACTCATTTGACCTCCTGGTCATTAATTGGTAATTTGAAGTGGTTTTTGTGTTTAACTAAATTCCTGGACACTGCCTGATTTTTTTCAGAGCTGTACAACCACTAGAAAGGGTGGTTCCCACAATGTGAGTTTTGCTCAGGTGGCCCAACAATGTCACAAAAACAAGTAGGGGGGTGTGTGTGTGTTTGTATGTATAAGCTACATGTTGGGGACCAACATCGGACAGCACACCCACTGTAGGGGACCAAAATTTTTGTGGGGACCAAAAATCTGGGCCCCACAAAAAAGAGCATTGAATTCAGTGATAAGAAGCTCAGGGGGAGGTCCTGTCAAAGTTTCAGGGCTTCCCAGGAAGGTCACAAAAACAAGACGAGTGTGCTAGAAATGTGTGTGCGGAAAAATTACTCAGGATCGCTGTCTAGTGGTCGGTCCCGGTACTGCACTTACGCACACTTCACACACTCGGCTGGTCTGCGCATGTGCAGGACAGTCTGCTTTATGTCAGGCAGCCACCCTCCCCTCCCCCACAGCCCAACCCGAAAAATTGAGATGTTAGTTAAGTATTTATTCCTATTATTGAGTGAGATTACATATTTTTACTTGGCAGCTGGCACAACAGCTAAGCTTGGAGCACAGTTATTGCAAAATAAAATAAATAAACAGTAACAACAATAACGATTGTTAATATTGTTATACTTTATAGCGTAACCTATTTATACTAATTTTCTGTATGCAATTTCAAGTGCAACTAATATAGTTGTGCATATAGATAGCCACCAAACTCCATACATTAGATAAAAATAAGAGCCACGATGTTAACCAATTAACAGTTCAAGAAAAAAGCAGACATCCAAGAACTTGCTTTGTTACTTTTGCGTGGCCAGAACTACAAACCCCAAAGCAGAGCAAACCCAAAACATCAGAGAAAGTACAATACTTTTGTCAAGGAGTGGTGCTGCTGCTTTGCGATCGCTGCCACCATAGTGAACGCGCTCCCACATTCGTGCACATGCCACACACCTGTTTTCCACGTCCTGTCAGTCCACTCCGTCGGTCCGCATTTATTTCGTTGGTCAGCCATCACGGTTGGGTGCGCACTAGATCGCTGTTAAACCATCTTCTACGCCACAGTCCTCGTGTTCAACAAACATTTCTCCCGAATTCGCCTACCATGCACAACTCTCCACTTTCAAACCGAGCGCCGCTGTTACTTCCGGGTTTTTAGCGCCAAGCACTTGACGCTAGCGTGTGACGTCATGGCGAAATACTAGGTTTTAAAATAAAAATTTTCTTTTTTTTGTACAGTCTAAGTGCATGGGGTTATGATAGATCGAATGAGTATACCTTTATGTACTCACTAACATTTATGTTGATCATAAAATGTTGTTTTGATGAAGAAAACTGTTATTTTTTAGAATCAATTGGCTTAGGGCACTTGGGCAAACTACGGCCCGGGGGCCACTTGTGGCCCGTTAAACGTTTCAATCCAGCCCCCCAAACTTGAAAAAAATTAAATGAATAAGCCTTGTTAATGGTTTATTTTCTAAATACTGTGGTTTTTCAAAGACATATATATTGTTGTAATGCTTTTGTTCACTTTCGTTTAAAATTAAATGTATTTTAGGACTCATTGTGCCCCCCCCCTCCCAATCAAAAAGTTTGCCCATCCCTGGCATAGTGGATGGGCCGAGGAGTTTAAAAGGCACACATCATGCATTTTTCAGTCAGTTTTAGCCAGGGCTTGGTATGGGGAAGACCAGCTGGTTTACATGTAATCATTAAATTTTCCCAAGTTTTATTTAAGTTAATTGGACAAAACAAAAAAAACGCAATATTCTTCTGCCAGAGAGTATGTAATATTCTTCTGCCATTTTATTGTAGAGGGCCATTTTGAGCCCCTAACAATATTATTCAACCAAGAGATCATGAGTCGTCGCCCACTTACTTTCTGAAGTCAGCTGGGATGTCACGGCTGTGACCCTCGTGAGGATAAAGTGGTTCAGATGGAAAAGTAGGACTAAGGGCTTTTTCTCAGGTTTCCATGCGCAAATCCATGTATATTAGGTTAATTGGAGACTCTAAATTCTCTACTCATCAAATGACATTCGTGACCCTGATGGATAGATAAAATAGATTATTAATCTGCCATGGGAAGTCCAAGGTGTCTGGTAGAAAGAAATGCATTCATACACTCATTACACAGTCAACCAAGCAAAGACACAAAGCCTAGGGCAGGGGCGGGCAAACTTTTTGATTGGAGGACCACAATGGGTTCTAAAATATGACAGAGGGGCCGGACCAGGAGCAGATGGATGGAGTGTTTTGGAAACCTCACCTCATCTGAGAAAAAAAATACATTTAATTTTAAATGAAAGTGAATAAAAGCATTCCAACAATAATATTTGTCTTTGAAAACCACAGTGTTTAGAAAATAAAACATTAACAAGGTTTATTCATTAAATTTTTTTCAAGTTCGGCGGCCCGGATTAAAACTTAACGGGCCGCATGTGGCCCCCGGGCCGTAGTTTGCCCTCGCCTGGCCTAGGGCATAAACACATACATGTAATATCCAATCCGCTTATTCTCACAAGGATAGCGTGCTGGAGCCTACCCAGCTGTCAACGGACAGTAGGCGGGGCACACCCTGAAGTGGTTGCCAGCCAATCGTAGGGCACGCAAAGACGAACAACCATCTGCGCTCAAACTCACTCACAAATGCAACCTCCACACAGGAAAGCTGGGTCCCGGGATCGAACCCTGCACCTTGGGACTGCGAGCCGGATGTCCTAACCAGTCTTAACTCATTAAATACCAGCCATTTTCACTGGAGCAACCCGCTCAATCCCAGCGTTTTCCTGGGTTTTGACTAATATTGCAAGGCCCACAGAATATAGTATTCTAATGCTATATAGACATGGAGCACACCCGAAGAAAGATGAGCCTCTCTTCTTTCAACAGAAAAAAAATGTTTGTTCCTATCTTTTTCCATTCTTGAGCAATCAGCATTTGAAAATAGCTAAATTTCATGAAAACTCCAATCCCTGGGGAAAAAACTGAGAAAATGAGCTTTGTAAACTGATGCATTTTGACCATAATTTGAATTTTGACACTATTATTTATGGCTTTTATGACACCTCTAACATCTAAATAATGCATGCCTTCTATAAAATAACAAAAAAAAGCACAAAAAATGTTTTTGATAAAATAAATTTATTTGCACATAACACTAAACGACTGAACTGTTGAACTATGTACAAAAATGAAATACATCAGTGTCATACATACTTTTTTTTTGTGTGATATAAAATAAAACAGTTG
Source organism: Idiotropiscis lumnitzeri (assembly GCF_059441095.1). NCBI lineage: Eukaryota > Metazoa > Chordata > Actinopteri > Syngnathiformes > Syngnathidae > Idiotropiscis > Idiotropiscis lumnitzeri. Next base: position 160,762 of record NW_028283564.1, on the reverse strand, counting down.
CCTTGATGCAAGGGCACACAACATAGTTCACACCACATTCTTGTTTCACTCCGTTTGCCTTTGCGCAAACAGACCCGACACTTTCGTTGTGGTCTGGCTTTGCTGGTCCGTGGAAAATAGGCGAGCTTGTGTTTGTCCACTGGGGTTTGTGTGAAAATAATTGTCTGGGAAGTGATTGCTGGCATCCGCGATGTGCTGCAGAAGCTCATCCGTGAGAAACAGCTGCAGGAAATCAGCTGGCTCCTCAGACTCCAAATGGGCAGCGGCATTCAGTGGTCCAGGGGTTGCTGTAAAGTCGATTTTCCTCGGTTGCCATCCAGTGTGACGCCATCCGGAACCACTGCTTCCTGATGCACAACCTGTAAATTACAGAAATATAAACAATTGGAAATATATATTTATTGCTGCATTTTATTGCTGGCGTGTGAAGTTTCATATTATAATTTACCTTTCTTTACACCAACAAGACGAGGAGGAACTTTCTTGCCGCGGGATGCACAATCTGTGAATTTTAGAAAGTATGCATGATTACCACACCATTCAGTATTGTTGTTTCCTCGTCGGGGAGGAGATGCGCTCGCGCGTAACTGCACATTTACGCGACATTTTCTGCCCGCAAGATGCATGATATGTACAATAAAAGCATGAGGGCTAAAACCACATGTTCAATGGTAACTTGCGAGCGTTTACTTCCTCGTCGGCGAGGACTTACGCTCGCGTGTAATTGTGCAATAGGCGCCCGGACGAGAAAGTCAGCGAGCAAGCTTGCGTCTAACTGCACATTTACGCGACATTTTCTGCCCGCAAGATGCATGATATGTACAATAAAAGCATGAGGGCTAAAACCACATGTTTAATGGTAACTTGCGAGCGTTTACTTCCTCGTCGGCGAGGACTTACGCTCGCGTGTAATTGTGCAATAGAGGCGGCCGGACGAGGAAGTCAGCGAGCAAGCTCGCTTCTAACTGCACATTTACGCGACATTTTCTGCCCGCAAGATGCATGATATGTACAATAAAAGCATGAGGGGTAAAACCACATGTTCAATGGTAACTTGCGAGCGCTTACCTCCTCGTTCGGGGGGATCTGGTGAGGACTCTCAGCTGCTTTGGCTATTGTCCGAAGGCAGGCGATGCAGGCCGCAAGGCACGCGCACCCTCTTTAGACGCCGTTTTGTTGTGACGACGACGAAGCGTCATCCTCTCAACCAAAGCGTCTCCATCGCCTTGATGCTTTTAGGAAGCTTTTTTTTACAAAAAAGCATTCCTCGATCGTCATTTGCTTGGAGGATTTCATTGCTAACGCTACTAATGCGACTGCTGCTAGTGCTGCCGATGCTGCTGCTACCCACGCTGCTCTCCACACTTATAAGTCTACCCCAGGATCCCGCCCCCCCATTTGTACCTCTGGTGCAGATTCAAGGCGGATCTTTTGCACCTCTGCCCCCTGCTGGGTGATTTTTACATGATTCACAATGCGGACAAGGCTGATTCTCAGTCAGAGGTTGCATCAGACCCTTATGTACACTATGACGTAAAAAAGACAGGAAACGTACTTATACGTCTTTGGTAGAGGGCGCCATTGCATTAAAAGACGTCTTTGTACGTCTAAGGGAGTAAATGAGTTGAACAAAGTACAGGGTCCTTCACCTGACTACAGATGATCTTCTGGGGACATTATTTGGTTTTAATCACTTTTGGGGTCTGTATCTATGCACACTCCCTGGTTTTGCTACCTTCCCGGGTACCACATACACACTGCTTAGTTTCTCTGCCTTCGTGGGTACCACATACATATTGCTTGGTTTCTCTGCCTTCCTGGGTACGACATACACACTGCCTGGTTTTGCTACCTTCCTGGGTACCAGTCACACAAACGTCAGACGACTCAGCACATACCGACTGTCTCAGCACTACACACTTTCACTCCAAGGCAGTGCTGTGAACCAACTTACTGACAAGAGGTAGTATTTAGAATTTTAAAAAGTGCTTGAAAGGTTTTGTTCATGTAAAACCAACAGATTATGACATTATTATTATTATTTAAATCAGTATTAAACAGCATCAGCATAGGTTAAAGATATTATACAGACTATATACGATAAAAAAATACTAAACCACCCTTGCTTTTCCGTCATTTCTTGTATAAGTTAACACACAGATGTATAACATTTGTTTATACAAATATAACGATTAAAAAGTAGCTGATTAGAGTTTTAATTTTGTATTCATTAATCTGTAATAAAAATGGACATATTTTGGTTAATAAAATTAACAAGAAATAAAAGTAAAGGGTGTTCTAATACTTTTTTCAAGATTGTCCTAACATACATTTAATGTTTACAGTATATGTCTTCGGAAGAAGGGCAGCATTAGATTTTTTTTTTGTTCTCTCTCTTTGACTTCTGAATTTGAATTTCTGTCACAGATGTGCTTGAATTCTATTTTGGATGATTTGTGTTAAACTGCACAAATATTTGAAGAGCCATAGAATTCAAGAATCACACCAGTGCTGCTACTCCTCCGAACGGGTGAACGCCCTTGATTAACAACCTGCGTTGAGGTGGCTTTTGAGATTCGTGGTGTGGGAGAAAAATCTCTGAAGGCATTCTTAGACTTCAAGAGAGGGTCCACAATTTTCAAAGATTCACTTCCGTCTGAATCAGAGGCCTCACTTGTATCCGGAATATATTCATCTCCACTGTCATCTGAGTTGGAGTAATAATGCTTATCCATTCCAAAGTCAGCCTGTTTTTTTAATCTAAAAAACAACAACAACAACGAAATATAAAGGATAGAAGGCAGGAGACCAATAAAATATATGCAATTTGCTTGTAAGATTCCCTGAAATCTATATGGGTTGTTTACCTGTATACTTTTGGTCCTCCTGAGCCTTGGGATAGTAATATGGTCTGGGTCTGAGGCACAAAGTTCGGGGGCAGGATTTGACAATGATTCGTCAGAATCTGTGTCGTTATTCCAAGGAAGATTCAGCCCATATTTTTTGTCCAAGGGAGGAGACTGGGTTGCATCAGAGTCCAAGAGAAAATTGAGAACCCATTAAATACTTAATCCCCAGAGGAATCTGCACAGAAAAAGGTCTTAATTCTATTTGAAAAAAAAAAAAACTAAAATATTGATGAATGATATTATGACAAAATAATGTAATAACAAAATTAGAATGATTTTAGGAAATTATTTGCAAAACCAAAACATTGTGGTACGATAATAATGCATATAATTATTCTACGCAGCTATATTTAACAAAAACACTTAATTGACCGTAACAAAAAGCTCCCGGGAGGAAAACTACATTAAATGTTTTTTTAACAGGGCAGTGAAAATATTGGAAAATAAAAAAAATAATGAATAAAATAATATGAAAAAAGAATTCAATGTGTATCGATGGACCCATATGAAATACTTATATCGCTATGTACTTATCAGCCATATCGCCCAGCCCAATATGTAACTGCAACGTCAAAACCTCGGGCCATAACAGGATTGTAACATGGGATGCATATCTTCATTCCTAAATTTGTAGATCCCGAGGAGGCTGCTCAATGGTCCTGGTAATGTAAACCTCAACCAATTCGGTCACAGCCAATGTTCTCCATCCTTGTTAAGAAGTTTTGAAATGATTTAATAGATATACTATTGCAAACTATACCAGAATTTTATACATTTTAAACTTTTGATCACAATTTTACCTATTTTCTAAAAATCTGAAGAATCCACATGCCAAATCACCTGCTGTGGACACATAGGTTCTGTTCTGACAGATAATTCAGTTACAGGTTGTGTACTTAAAGCCAATAAGAGGGCAATGCAGCAGTCGACAGCCTGACGAAAGCTTAAGTCTCCCAATGAGAGAACTGTAGTGGCTGGTAGGTTCTTAGATTGTAACATAGTAAAGACATACACTACGCATAACTGTATATCATATGATGATGAGGGAAAATATTATTAGCTACGATTTATGTCCAGATATATTAGAAAACTTGTCCAACCAGCACAGGTCTATCTAACTGTAATTTTAACATCTCAAGACACGACAGGATGACCACATGATACGCATACCTCCTTTTCAGAGTCTGTCAAACCTTGAGAAGGCTGCTTCGATGTTCTGGTGGCATCAACCTCAGCCGATTCAGTCATTGTCGGTTGTCCTCCATCCTAATGAACAAGTTGAATATTAATTTAATGAATTAAAAAAAAGAAAATGGATCAGAATTTTACACATTTTAAAGAACAAGTTCACGAATGAAACAAAACCAATTACTTTAGCGCATGACAATTAATCTTCAGTAGAGATATGTTGTGACTGATATTTCAGTCACAGGTTGTCTTTTGAACGCCACCAGGGCCGCAATGGAGCACAGGACAGCCAAAAGTCTTCTTGTCGGACAGCTGTAGTGGCTGGTAGGTTCTAAGATTATAACATAGTAAAGGCACATACAACTCCTAACTGTATTTCATATGATAATGAAGGAAAAGATGATTAGCTATGATTTATGTCAACAATAAAAATGGCTCTACGGGGTCCCCACGAACGCAAACCTGACAGTTGGGTGTCAGATGGCCAACATACCTGACTCGCAATTCAACTCAACTGGACCCCACAACACAAGAAAAAGCTGAGTGAGCCTCAAACCAGACATACACATTCACTGACAAATATCCTGTGACACCAGATATATTAGAAGTCTTGTCTAATCAGCACACGTCTATCTAACTGCAATTTTAACATCTCGAGACACGACAGGATGAGCACACGATACGCATACCTCCATTTCTGAGTCTGTAAAGCCTGGAGGAGGCTGCTTCGATGTTTTAGTAGCATCATAAATTTATTGAATTAATTATATTTGAGGTTGGATTAGATTTTTACACATTTTAAGCCTTAGCCACCCAAAACAAAACATAAGCTCATGAATGAAATAAAACTAATTAATTTCGCCCATGCCAATTAATCTTCTGTAGACACGTGTTGTGACCAGTGTTGTTTTTGGCAGGCATTTTAGATTTTGTCCAAGTCATTTGGACAAAGTGCTGATTTGTTTACATCACATTTAGTCATCCCAATTCGTTATAGTTTTAGTCCAGTTTTAGTCAACGAAAACTAAAAAAAGGGTTTTAGTCCAGTTTTAATCGACGGAAACGCAAAAAAAGTTTTACCCTAGTTTTCGTCAATTTATTCACAAAGGTTTTAGTCCAAGCGGCACGGTGGCCCAACTGGTTAGCATGATGGCCTCACAATATTGAGGTCGTAGGTACGATTCTGGCTCCGGCCTTCCTGCGTGGGTTTCCTCTGGGTAATCCGGTTTCCTCCCATATTCTTAAAACATGCATGGCAAGTTGCTTGGACACTCTAATTGCCCCGAGGCATGAGTGTGAGCGTGGATGGTTGTTCGTCTATGCATGTCCTGCGATTGGCTGGACACCAATTCAGGGTGTACCTCGCCTACTGCCGAAGACAGCTGGGATAGGCTCCAACACCCCCCGCGACCCTAGTGAGGAGAAGCGGTACAGATAACGGATGGATGGATGGATGGATGGGTTTAAGTCCATTTGAGTTAAAACAAGGCATTCAAGGTTTCCACCCAATAACAAAGACTTTTGGATGGACTACTAAGGATTCTTCATCACAAACAGAAAAAAGTGGCAACAGTGGAATCAATACTCACTGCTCCAAAATAAGCAGAGAAGCAAAACATTTTGTTGGGCAACTGTTGTGGCTTTATTTCACTAAAAGCAACATAAAATAATTTATGAACCACATGCTAACAATTTTGTCTAGTCAACGAAAAAAATTCATGTACATCACGTCATGTTTTCGTCATAAAAGAACCTCGTATAGCTTGTCATCGTCATTAAAAAAGGGGCGTTAACGAAGTATTTTCGTCATAGTCATCAGTGACGAAAACAACACTGGTTGTGACTGATATTTCAGTCCCAGGTTGTCTCCTGAACACCACCAATTGGGCAAGGGCGCGCAGGAAAGCCTGGGGTCTTCTATTTTTACAGTATAGAAAGGCTAAATATCAAATTGAAACAGTGTTTTATATCATGAATATACAGGGTTGGTGCTGGTTCTGGTAGGGAAACCACAACATAAAGATGTCCTTAATTAGTCCCACAATGGGGATATTTGCAATATGGCATATGATGGCCTAACAGGGCCACCGCCCAGAAAGGAGTAACGCAGAACTTTGTAATACTGTCACTCCCTGACCAGTTCGTTGTTCCTGCAGAGCCAAACTTTGACTCAGACCCACAAATTTGAATTACAGATAGTGGACAATGGAGAACTCCCCCAGTCAGTCAGCATGTTCAACTTCCATAGAAACCTCACATACATTTATTAGATTGCCAAACTAATTGGAAACTACATCACCAGAACACCACAAGTGGGCTCTGTTATTGTACTTAAAGATGCATCTTACAAACCTGTGTTCTCCAAGGCCAGCTGGTCCATAGTCTTAAGTTATTTCTTCGCCAACATCAATGTCTCGGAGCGCAAACAGACAGAGGTGTGGTCTGTCCTCTGTTGTCATCTTCTTCATTTTACAGTTGGGGTGCATGTGGTCATCATTAACCAGTCTTCCCAGACTGCCATCTTCTTGAGCTGCATCAACACTTAAAATAGATTAAAAAAAAAAAAAAACAATTATTCAATCAATGTCAGAAATTAATCTTTGAGACAATCTTGTGTACACAAAACATAAAAATAGGAAATCCACAATTTTTAAATCTAAATCAAATCATACAAGAAATTTCTATTGGAATCAGACCCTATTAACAGCTTGTCTTTGAGACTTCATGATCTATATTTTCATTTGTACAGATTCAACGCATGAATAAAAGTAATTATACATTTTTGCTTAGAGAATGATTTTTCCCCTAACACTTATGGGATGAGTATGTGTTTATTTTTTTAAATAAAAACAAAAATAAGATAACATCTCAATCTTTGCCTCACCTCCAAGTTTTTTCTTGCCGGCGGAAGTCAAACAAAAAGACAGTGCCTCTTCCATCCATCTTCCTGCGTTGAGATTCATCAGAATCTATCAATTTTCCTCTGTACTCCATAATAAAGAATAAAGTCGTCTTTCCTGAAAGGGGCCTTGGTAAATACTCCTCGACCTAGTTAACAGGGAAATCAAGTTAGCTTCGTCATATTTTTAAGCACACAAATAAGGAGTCATCATATTCATTTGTGCCACTATACTAATGTAGGGTGGTTTGAAACATTGCTTCTTGTGAGGGATAGAGCAGAGCCCTTCTTTATGATTTTAAAGGAACAGACCAGCCAAAATTCATTTTCCAGCATTGCATTAGCCAGTATGTATTAGGACTGAAAGTACAAATGTCAATTGCACCTGGTTACGTAAAAAAAAAACTTTAAGATTATTTAGTTTCAAAACAATGACATACACTGTACACAGTCATATTGGATCGCGTCACGTGATCTCTGTGACGTATTACGTGCTTTACACTAGACTATCAATATCGGACTTGTTCACCGGTCTATTGTGGTATAAAAATGCCGGAGGGCGTCATCAAGTACAGCCTTAATTTAGATAGAACTCCTACCATCAGGTTTCACACTCACTGAAATAACTTGAAACTGACAAAAGTGGCAAAAGAAAAGGTCAAGACACTCTTAATGTAAAATAACCACTTAAAAAACGATGTCAGCTTGGTTATCAGAAAACAATAATATATCTTAGCAAAAGCGTTAACTTCATACCTTTAAATTAGTTTATATACTTCGCTTCTAACTCTGCAGTCTTGTCCAGACCCTTGACTGCATGTTCAATAGTATCCTGCTTTGGGGACTTCCTGCATCTCAGGGAAGGCATTGTTTATTCTATAAAGAAAAAAGACAGTATTGTGTTGAGAATTATTAATACTATGGGCTAAATGGAGTTTTAACAATATTAGTGTAAGAAAAATAAATTATAAATTAAAAAAATATCAATTCCTCCATCCCAATTAACGATTTCAACCATAATAGTTTATATTGAAGTTTAAACAGACACAGACAGATTTATGCAGTGTGACTACAAAAATCTTACCAAAATTGCATTCACAGTAACCTTTGCTTTAAGAATCATGTAATTAACCAGTGAACATCGTGTCTTACACAAAAATTAATGACAGAAATTATCATGGTACTTGCATTCTGTGGTTCTATAACAAAAGTGCAAGCTGTTAGCTCCGCAAAGCTAACGCAACAAGCTAGCGTCCCTCGTGCTCACATTCAATGCAAACCTGACCACCGGATGACAATACGCGTCGGTTTAGTTCTTTAAATGAGTAAAAGCACCATGACGTTTTATAATTATTCAATGCTTAACTGGAGCTCGTCAATTATGTCGATGTAGGAGCACATGTTTGCTAGGCCAGTGTTGTAGGCCCACATCCATGGTGCTACTTTGTATAGTGTTTTCCACACAACTATCTCTAACTATGAACAAATGCACTCGACGCATGTTTTGAAAAAAACCCAACGAAAAACACTTACCTCTCCGTTTCAACAGCAGTTCGAACTTCGAAGTGGTGATATTCTCCAGCGTTAAGCACCTGCTCGAACTGCGAATAGGTCAAATTCAACAGCGTCTTTTTTCTGTCTTAATAAGGACGCGATGAGAGGAGGAGCGCTTGCCTTTTCGTCAGCACGCCCCGCGCGGGTGGTGCTGCTTTATCACTCTCTATCTGTGCCCGCCCGCCGGCACGTTGATAGAAAAATAATATTCCTTCAAACATTACTTTCATCTTCTTAACGTTTTGTAGTGAATTTAACAGGTTCACCACTTTTTTCAAATACACCAATGGAAAACAGGTCTTAATTGAGGAAACATACAAAGAGCGTCTCACAAACACCTGATGATGAGCAATGTAATTTGATCACGTTTTTTGTCACTGCCTGGACGTTGGGTTCACTGGCCTGGTGGCAGTGGCTTGTAGACACTGTCACTGAGTGGGAACGGATCTCAAGGTGGGTCAAACTAACCCAAGCAGTGGATCGGTCCGTTTTTTAAATTTATTAATTTTTTTATTTTATGTATTTATTTATTATTTAATACAAGGGCTTCGGCTCACTACCAGTGGGCGGGACCAAAGAATTTGGGTTTCCTTTGAGCTAGGAGGCAGTCAAAGGCAGTCCAATCCCCGGCAACATAAAGCGCCTAGCTCTGGGGACATGGAATGTCATTTCTCTGGTAGGGAATGAACCCGAGCTGGTGTGTGACTAGACCAGTGGTTCTCAATTATTTCCTGTCATGCCCCCCCTACCAAGAAGAAAACGATTCGCACCCCCCCACCACAATTTTCTTTTACATTTCGTACTAATGTACATGTTCTTTGCATATTAATGTTAGATTGTCAATAAAATATCTTACCTTAACAAAGCTAAATTGATAAAAATAAAATATCATTTTGAGAACGACTATTGTGAGGATCTCGAAACTCAGTACTCTGTGGTGCTAATATTGATGAGATGATAAATATGTTGAAGCCACAGAACAAAAAGATTAGATATTGTTTGGAAATTAATGACGTACATAAAGGAATATCAGCCTTGATTGGAGTACATTACTGCATTTAAATTTTTAATAAAAATGAAACAATTATTGATGTTATGACCACTATGAAGAATTTAAAAAACAATATATAGGGATAATTATAGTTTTCATTTTGTTATGTGTAGTCTGTTCATGTTGCATTATTTTTATGACAAAGACGATGGTTAATCGTAGGTTTGTTGCCCAAATGTACCATTACAACCTGATTAATGTTGAGAATGACGAACTCAAACTGGACACTGAAACGTAAAAACACATGGACTTCTTGCCCCTGTCCTCACACGTGCACACACACACACACCATACACGAAGATCCGGGAGGTAAGGACGGCTGTCCTACAGGATGCGGATGGAAGAACAACTGCAGCGGAACAATGCCAGGGATGTCTGGAGGGGCCTGAAGACCATCTCAGGCCACGGACAAGCAGGTAAGACCCAGAAGGGGGGGGGGGCTTCAGTGGGCAAATGAGTTGAACCTATTTTTCAATAGGTTTGATCAAATGTCTGACCCCGCTCAGGCTTCCCTGATGCAGCCCCCACCCACCCCTCCTGCCACTGCGAACAAGACCCTCTCTCCCCCTCTCTCGCCCCTCTCTCTCTCCACAGGCTCCAGTTCCCAGCCTCATCAGACAACCACCACTTCCTCCTGCTCAGCCTTGTTCCTCACAACATCTCAGGTGAAGAACCAGCTGAGGAAGATGAAGGCGAGGAAGGCGGCAGGCCCAGATGGGATCAGCTCCCAGCTCCTCAAATCCTGCGCAGACCAGCTGTGTGGAATCGTCCAGCACATGTTCAACCTGAGCTTGAAGCTGGGCAGAGTCCCCCAGCTGTGGAAAACATCCTGCCTGGTTCCGGTTCCAAAGACACCCCATCCGAAGGAGCTCAACAACTTCAGACCAGTGCCGCTGACGTCTCATCTGATGAAGACCCTGGAGAGACTGGTCCTCGTCCATCTGCGCCCCCTGGTCAGCTCCTCAATGGACCCACTCCAATTTGCATACCAGCCTGGCATCAGTGTGGATGATGCCATCATCTACCTGCTCCACACTTCACTCTTCCACCTGGAGAAGGCGGGGGGCACGGTGAGGATCATGTTCTTTGATTTCTCAAGTGCTTTCAACACCATCCAGCCCGCCTTATTGGGAGACAAGCTGGAGCAGGCGGGAGTGGCCCACCACCTCATCACATGGATTCACAACTACCTCACAAACCGGCCACAGTACGTGAGAACACAGGACTGTGTGTCTGACGTGCTCCTCTGCAGCACGGGAGCGCCGCAGGGAACTGTGCTGGCTCCCTTCCTGTTCACCCTCTACACCTCGGACTACAAATACAATTCCACAACCTGTCACCTGCAGAAGTTCTCTGATGACTCTGCGATTGTCGGCCTCATCACTGACGATGACGATCGGGAGTACAGAGGGGTTACGCAGGGGTTCGTGGACTGGTGTCAGCAGAACCGCCTCCAAATCAACGCTGGGAAATCCAAAGAGCTGGTGGTGGATTTCCGCAAGCGTCGGCACTCTCCACCTGCACCAGTGAATATCCAGGGAACAGACATTGAGAGGGTCTCAACTTACAAGTACCTGGGTGTTCATCTGAACAATAAACTGGACTGGAGCGACAACACAGACGCTCTCTATAGGAAGGGTCAGAGCAGACTCTTCCTACTCAGGCGGCTGAGGTCCTTTGGCGTTCGGGGAACACTCCTCAGGAACTTCTATGACTCGGTGGTTTCATCAGTCATCTTCTATGGAGTGGTCTCCTGGGCAGGAGGCATCTCGGGCCGAGACAAAAAGAGACTGGACAAACTGGTGAGGAGGGCCAGCTCTGTCCTGGGCTGCTCCCTGGACTCTGTGGACTCAGTGGGGGGCAGAAGGATGACGGCAAAACTGTCATCAATGCTGGACAAACCAGCCCACCCATTCAATGACACTCTGAGAACACTTTACAGCTCCTTCAGTGACAGACTTTTACACCCTCGCTGTACCAAAGAGAGATTTCGCCGCTCCTTCCTGCCAACTGCTGTCAGACTTTTTAACAAGAACATTGGGTCAGGCCTACAAACGGGAGGGCATTAGTGCAATTGTGCAGTCCTAGGATGCAATATTAACTACTACTGTACTTTCAGCCAAGGGTGTACTTAAATATTGACCAATGATGTATTTTGTTTACCATTACAGTATTCTTATTACAATACTTCTATCACTGTAGTATTTCTACCACTGCAGGATGTTCACTATTACAGTACTTTTATCATTGCAGTACTTTTATCATTGCAGTATTTTTCTATCATTGCGGTACTTTTACTATTACAGTACTTTTACCATTGCAGTACTTTTACCATTGCAGTACTTTCATCATTGCAGTATTTTTCTATCGTTGCAGTACTTTTACTATTACAGTACTTTTACCATTGCAGTATTTTCTATCATGCAGTACTTTTCTATCATTTCAGTACTCTTACCATTACAGTACTTTTATCATTGCAATATTTTTATGATTGCAGTATTTTCAATCATTCAGTAGTTTTTATCATTACAGCGTTTCCCCCTCCGTATAATGGACAAACATTAGGAGTGTTTCCTTACACTTAGATACGTTTATACTGTGTATATTTGCATGCTTTTTCTGAATGTCTGCTGCTAATGTTATACATTAACGGCTACATTACGCCGCCGACTCTGTGTGATCTATATCTTTGCTGCTGTAACACCTCAAATTTCCCCATTGTGGGACTAATAAAGGACATCTTATCTTATCTTATCTCTCCTACAACGAGGCAAGGGCCTCCACCAAGTCACCCCAGGGACAAGTTTTATTCCCTGATGGTCATCAAATTATGAGGATCTCATTCTACGCCGGAAGGGAGGAGGGGAATTTTTCCCTAATGTGAGGTTTTCGCTCCTCCACTGATGATCACACTGTTGTATGATTTCATTATGATGATCTGTCTTAAAGCCGTAAGGACATGATTTTTAAATCCACAACAGGGGGGAAATGTAAGATGGGCTGAGGATAGGTAATCAGTTTGTGTATTCATAATCATGTTTTTATACACTCATTAATGTTGAACACACACAGAGACACTTACTTGTTATTTTAACACACACACACACAGACACCGTATCCTGAAGATGTGTTTAGTTAAACTGACCTTGGGTTATGATTTTCTGCCTGCTGGAGTCCCTGGTGATTAGTTATTGATGCTTTAGTTAAACTGACCTTTATACCGTGAGTTATTGATGTTTTCTGTCTCTTGGTGATTAGTTGTTGATGCTTTTCTGTCTTCTGGTGATTAGTTATTGATGAGTTAGTTTCAATAAAAAGGCAGAACGGAGGGTGAGAGTCAGAGGGTGTGCGGGATTGAACTGGCAAGACGGCTGTTTCACCTCCTGGCTCCCTCTCCCATTCTGAATGGCACAAAACGAAAACTTTAGTAAGTTATTTCAGTCTAAAAAAGGCGTCAGGGCATTTTTAAACCGGACAGTAAGTCGCCACTGTCTTGGTTCCTTTTTGTGCCTTGACCCATACCGGAATTATTGAAAGGATGCAGTCCTATTTACAGGCCCCAGTGACACCCCAGGTTTCTGTTGTTTGTACGAGGGCGCTTAATAGGTACTGCTATTCACAATCGTCTTAGGCTGTTTCTTTGCAGAAGTTTATGGACAATGTGTAGTGCTGTAGGATGCAGTCTAGAGCATTCTTGACATTGAAGCTTTTGTTTCCAGCAACTGCTAATGCGACCGTGCATCAAACATGCAAAACACAGACCCTTGCTCCTCAAGAAGTCAATCTTATCCTTGTGATGCTTTCTCCTAAATTCCTTACCAATTGTGAGACTGTGTTGCTCTCCATTACAATTAGCACATGGTTTGGCAATAGCATCCACTGAAACAGGTTCTGCCTTTGGCGTGGTGGTTTTGTTGTTTTCCATCTTGGCGGGCACAATGACTGTTGTGAAGACTTTCTTTGATTTTGTTGTTTCTGTGTGTTGTGATTTTGTTTTCTGTTTTATAGAAATCTTTCGTGCTTGTCAACAAAGTCAACAAAATCCTTAAACTTCACTCTTCTATTTGTTCTTTCTTGGAGATTGCAGGCAAATTTTCTCCAAGATTCTATAAGTCTGTATGGAAGTTTGTTTGCCAATGCCTTTATATTAGCCATGTTGTCCAAGTCCTCCATGTAATTAACATCTGCCAATATGTTCGAACAGCCCATAAGGAATAATGTGAAAGACTGAAGTGCAACACCATCTTCAGACTTGATTGTTGGCCAATCCATGGCTTCCTTTAAATATGCTTCTGCTATCATGAAGTCATCACCATAAAACTCCTTCAAGATTTGTTTTGCTTTGGTATATCCTGTCAGAGGTTCCATATGGATGCAGCTCTTCACCAACTCATGTGGTTGTTCACTAGTATACTGCAGCTAAAATTGAAGATGATCACGGTTATCACTTGTACGGCCTTCAATCCCATGTTCAATGGCACCTATACAGGTTTTATAATGCAGAGGGTCGCCTGTAAAACGTAGGAATGGAAAGTTCGGGAAGAAGCGATGCTTTTTGACTCTTTGCTAAGTATTCTGCGACACTGGCTTGCTGTGAGATTGCGTGGCAAAGGCCATCAAGCACATGTCCCTGTTGTTCTCTACTTTCTGTCTGATGTGGAAATCTAGCCATTGGAATAGTCGAAGTGGGAGCATTTCAGGTCAACACTGCTTGTTGCTCTGATAGGCTGTGATGGTAATTGAATGTTTTTCCTTGTTTAAATTGTAACACACTCATCAGGAATGTGGATACCATCCTCCTGGGTATTTTCATATCTTCTCAAGACATCCAATTTAGCATCAGACTCAGGGAGTGCCGTTTGCATTGCATGCATTTCCTTCTTTGCTTTAATTGCAGCTTCTTCTTGCTCAAGTGCCAACCTTTGTTGTAAATCAGCAGCCTTTGCCTTTAAACATGCTCGTTCCATTTGAGCCTTTAATTTAATTGAAGACGTTGACAGAAGTGAGCTTCTGTCTGTTAGATTCTTTACTTCTACTTCTATGGGTGTAGTTAGTTGATGCAGATCTACTATCAGCAGGTGATATTTGTTTATTGCATCCTTCCTCTGCACGTTTCAAAACGTCCTTCTTCCATTGCTCACATTTCCATTAATTACATTTTTTGGATCAAACCAGTTATTTTGGTCATCGGCAAAATCCTCTTCAGTCTTTAAATTTTGCAGACCGGAATTGAGGTCCACAAATTCTTGCTCCATGCCGCTAAAGCAAACACGAACCTCAGTTTTTTACAGCGTCAACATTTGCATCATCCTCCATCAATTGTTCAATTTGACGTTGCATGGAGGTCAATTGAGCAAATTTGCAGCTGCGTGCCTGCATCCGTTTAGGCTTGTGATCTTCTACAGCTTTTCTCCGTCATTTTTAATGTCCGCTTTCCACTGTCTTGTTCCTCCATGTCAATCCACAATGAAGCAAACAAAAACGTCAAACTGACTGTAGCGTCTCAATTTGTAGGTCAGCCGAATGACGATCAAAGTTTTAAGCAGTTTACTCACGCACCTGTTAAGTCATTAATTTGATTGTCCAGTATTTCCTTCATGAGATATTGCAACACTTAGAAAAAGTGTACAGCGCCAGCAGACAATGAATTTTCAGCACTAAAAAAAACGAAACTTCATTAACAGCTAAACTAAACGTTTCCAATGTAAATTTCCACCTTTATATAGTGTAAAAAGACATCCTGATGCCTGGGCAGTCATTAATTTGATTGTCCAATATTTCCCTTATGAGATAATGCCTCTCATAGCAAATGTGTACAGCGCGAGCTGAAAATGCATTTACAGCACTAAAAAAACAAACTTTTATAACAGCTAAACCAAAACTGGGTTTAGCTAGTCAGTAAAACACTCTTTATAGTGTAGCAACGTTAGTAACGCTAAATTCTTACCTAGTTTATGAGACGAGTGCTGTACTTGACTATTTTTTGTAATTTATTATTATTATTTTTTTTTAATGCTTTATAGAGCAAATTGCACCTATGACAGTTGTTATTACCACAGAAGCCATCTCAAATGGTTGCAAACTCTGAGGGTGACTTTGAACCGGAAGTCCCGCCTCAATCGTCATCTGATTGACAGCGGAATCCTGGAGCCAGAGAAGAGAAAAGAATCAGACACGAAGTTGAAGAAGCGAAAAAAAATAAACATCGAATCTTAAAGTTCTCGCAACGAGGGTGACTGTTGGGGTCTGGAGAAGTGACCGGGAGATGGGGAGCCCCGTATTTTGGTCTTGGTAAGAGGGTAACTCACTTGATGTTGACGAGGGAACCTATGCCGCTATGCTATATACCGACGTGAGAAAACTACGGCCTGGGGGCCACATGCGGCCCGTTAAACGTTTTAATCCGGCCCGCCGAATTTGAAAAAAAAAAAAATAAACCTTGTTAATGTTTTATTTTCAAAATAGTGTGGTTTTTCAAAGACAAGCTTTTGTTCACTTTCATTTAAAATTAAATGTATTTTTTTTCTCAGATGAGATGAGGTTACCAAAACACTCCATCCATCTGCTCCTGGTCCAGCCCCTCTGTCAAATTTTAGAACCCATTGTGGCCCGCCAATAAAAAAGTTTTCCCACCCCTGCTATATACTATAAACTATGTTAATGTCGTCAGGCCATTATAGAGTATTTCTTCTGACATTTTGAAGGAGAAATAATACTCAACGTTTTATTTTTTTATGATGTTTGAGGCATTCTGACTGAAATACAGTTAAATTGAGGTTACCAGTAGTCATTTCCATTACCTGTAAATGTAAATTAGAATGTAACTTACTACAGTGAACCCTCGGTTATCGCGGTTAATGGGGACCGAGACCACCCGCGAAAACTGAAAATCCGCGAAGTAGCGGCGCACCTTCAAAAATGCTTAAAAAAAAAAAAGTGCGAAGTAGCGGCGCACCTTCAAAAATGCTTAAAAAAAAAAAGTGCGAAGTAGCGGCGCACCTTCAAAAATGCTTAAAAAAATAAATAAATAAAATAATATATATATATATATATATATATATATATATATACGGGTAGAGAGAGAGAGGGTGAAATTCATGTTATAACAAAAAAAAAAAATTATTAAAACATTTTTTTATTCCCCAGCCATTATTTTTGTATTTATTCAATTACTTCTTTTTGTATTTATTTAATTACTTCGACTTTTACCTGCTGGTACGCCGTCCGGTGTGCCCTGGCATTCTTCATTTATTTATTCATTTATTCATTCATAACTGACAGCCTCGCGCTCCGCTCATGCCCGGGCGGAAGGTGTTCCTCTTCGGCTTAACAACCACGCACGCCGGCCGGTCTCCTCCGGAGCTCTCGCACGGTCCCGAACGGAGCGAAATGTCGCCCCGCTAGTGCCCGGGCGGAAGTTGTTCCTCTTCGGCTTAACTGCCACGCACGCTGGCCGGAGCTCTGGTACGGTCCGAACCGCGCGAAACGTCGCCCCAAATCGTGCCCGGGGGAACGTGCTCTTCTTTGTCCACTCTCCTCTTCGCCCACGTTCTTCTTCGGCGCACGCCGGCCGTCTAACCACTCCAGCGCCCCGTCGTGCCGCTCGGCGAAACTACAATGCCCCCGAATATTTTTTAGACCCGCGAAGCACTGAACCCGCGAAAGGTGAACCGCGAAGTAGCGAGGGTTCACTGTATTGCAGCCAGATACCTATAAAATGTCATTTAATTTGCACTGTTTTGATCGCCACTGTTTTGCTCATTGAACAACAAATGAAAAGATGAATCATACACAGTGTTTGTAAAGATAATTGTCAATGTTTTATTAAATGAAATTCCAATGTAAAATTGTGTAATATTGTGTTATATAATGGGTCTACAACATACATTTCTCACAGACAAGTAGAGCTTTTTCTCATGAAATGTGTTGAAAAAAAACTAACATTTGAACATTGTTTTGCGTTACAACATCCGTGTTTACTGGTCATAAATTATTAACTTAAGTTTAATATACACTACACGAGCTGGGTAGCCACCACGCCTCAACCACCATAACAAGTTCGCTAACCCTTTAAGTCGAACGAGGTAGCTAACATATCGGGTTCAATTTGTACCAAAAATATGCTGTTGTGCCTTGTGTCTCTGTATATGTCGTCATGACGTGTCATTTGACAAAGCCTTGTGTCGATGTTAGTTGTCGATGTAACAGTCTATGTTAGATGTCAATGTATGTCTATGTTAGATCTCAATGTGTCGATGTTAGATGTCAATCTATGTGTCTATATT
The DNA here is from genome assembly GCF_059441095.1 of Idiotropiscis lumnitzeri. Taxonomy (NCBI): domain Eukaryota; kingdom Metazoa; phylum Chordata; class Actinopteri; order Syngnathiformes; family Syngnathidae; genus Idiotropiscis; species Idiotropiscis lumnitzeri. The sequence continues at coordinate 142,876 of NW_028283564.1, read as the reverse complement.
AGATGTGTTTATGTTAGATGTCTATGTAAATGTTTGTTAGATGTCGATGTGTGTAAGATGTCTATGTAAAGGTTGGTTAGATGTCGATGTCTATGTAAATGTTTATGATGGATGTCGATGTGTCTGTTAGATGTCCGTGTTTGTTAGATGTGATTGTAATGGTTTATGTTATAGACGTCAATGTAAGTGTCAATGTTAGATGCCCATGCATGTTTGTTAGATGTCGATATATGTGTCATTGTTACATTTCAACGTAAATGTTGTTCGTGCAAGTTTCCAGTCCTCCAGCCACGTGACATCATGCGCGTCAAAGTGATAACTCGTACATTTCACGGAGGGAAAAAAAACAGACACCATTGGTAGTTTTGACCGGGAAAAAAAAATCATTTATTTTTTTCGAACACCTCATGTCTCTTTCAGCGTAAGAATAAACATGACACGACCAAAATAAAATATAACAACACAGGCAAATATTTAAGGAGCACTCAAGAGATACACTTCAGCTCATTTAATCCCACCTATTTTTACTAACGCAAACCCTTCAATTCTAGCGCCCACAGAATAGTGTGCTATAATGCTATAAAAATATGGAGCCTTTACCTGACAGCGTTTGAATATAACTGAATTCCCGTTGCTCACGAAAAACTGAGAAACTAAGAACAAACATTTCAAGCACAAGCTTGACTTGACTTCAACAGTTCTATTTTTTCTTTTGTGACAGCTCAGACATCAAAATAATGCTTTCCTTCTATAAAATAAAAACAGCATGACAAAAGGTGCTGAAATAAACTATATACGGAAGTGCGTGAGTGACAGTGTGTGCATGTGTTTTTGCAACGCATGTGTACACCCCGCCATACAAATTACACAATTCGTTGGGTATGTGGTATACACTAAAACAATTGCCTTGGAGCAAGTGAACACAACACGTCTCACACTGTATACATGCTGTAGAAGGGCTGGGCGATATGACCTCAAATCAATATCGCGAGAAATCGAGCAATTTTACCTCGATAACGATAAATGCACGATAAATTCCCACGTGGACTAAAATCAAAATAAATGCAGGAATTGCATATTGACTGTTTTTTTTATTGACCAACTGGTACACTTTACTTTCAATGAAAAATAAAAGTACAAAAATCATTTGTATGAACATTCCAAATAGCTTGCAGGGTTCGCGGTTAACTTTAAAAACTGCTTGCCCATAGGGCAAGTGCCACTAAAATTTGCCTTGCCCGAGTGGCCAAATTACTTGCCCGACTTGGGCAAGTGACAATTTTTTTTCTCTAAGAATAAAATGTTTATGGTTGTAAAATGTGCGCCACAAATGTAAATAAACATATAATCTGATAAGCATAAATTAATCTTGTTTTCATCGTCAACCATGAAACCCTACTCACAAGAGCAAATGTATCATCCTGTGCAGTTATTGAAAATGTTAATTGTAGTTTTAATAATTAACAAATCTGCATGTTAAATTGGGAAAATGATATTACAGCAATCCAGATGATCAATTTTAAGTCCAGGAGAGCGTATTAATTGAGGAATCACATGAGTAAATTATGAGTGTGGCAAATTTGTGTATTCCTTTAAGACCAGTGCCTGTGGTGCTGCCTCCATAAGTTTCATAGCATATACAGAACACAGTCACTGACACTATGTCAGGTCACATCATGGAGCTAATGAATTAACAGCCAATAATCAAATATTACTCCCTTCCTTACTCACAACTGAATTGTCTACTTAAAAATATTCGAGCTATTTTAGTCATGTCAGAGGAATCCGAAATGTTCGGATTTGAACGAACTCGTCGCCAATTTTCGGCCAAAATATCGTAGGTTTTTGTTGTGTTTTTCAAACTTCAAATGAGGATGCTACGACAGCGAGTTCCAATACTGCGGGATTTATTGACGTCCACTTTAACTCGACATTCACTGAACTAACTGATCCCCGTAGCGCCCGCCCATTGCCCCCGATAAGGCCAATGGACCATACCAAAACATAAGGGGTTGTCTGGGTTAAACCATCACCATACAGTGCACACAAACAGATCACACCACCGTTTTCGTCAAAATTAAAGATATTTGGCTGCTTTAAAAAATGCTTGCCCGGTCGGGCAAGTTGCCCATAATTTTACCTTGCCCGTGGCCAAATTTCACTTGCCCCGGGCAATCGGGAAGCGGTTAACCGCGAACCCTGAGCTTGCTTTGCATGACTTGAACAATGTCACAAAGAAAAAGGGTACCTCTTGCGAAATCTTTTTCTGCAAATAGATTGCGCCAAAATGCTCTCATGATGTAAATAATGGCAAATAAAAAAACGCTAAATAAAATGAAAGAAAATGTCAATGCAAGCCAAATAAACAAGTGGGTATTATCGGGGAAAATGTGCCGTCTCGAGTACTCTGCTGCGCAGTCGCCACTTGTCATCTATGTAATGCACAGTTAGGCTCAATCAGGGATCCATGTTGCGACCCGACCACAAGTCGGATGTAGATGCAAAATGCTTGACATGTCTAAGCTCCCGGCCCGATGTAGTCCATATCGGGAAATACGGCTTTCATGAAGCGTTTAAATCCTGTGCGCGCCACGTAACTAGAGGAGCTTTATCTTTAGCTATGTGCTAGGCTATCGCGTCCACCTCTGAGACGTTCTCTCGTATGGTGTCGCCTCCGTTCATGGGCTGTTGTCACTTGTCGAACCTTGCTTCTCACTTTGAACTTTCAGCACAGCATGGTTGTGTTGTGGGTGGTGAGAAAGCTTCTGGATTTGAATCGCCAGCAACGAGAGCGACAGACGGGTGGAGTCACATGACTAGAGGCGCTGTAGCGGTCTTAAAGGGGCATGAACATTGCCGCAGACAAAAGGCTTTTCTTTTTTTATTCATCGAATTTACCGACATGGGCAAAATGATTTCGGTCATTGTAATAAATTTCGGTAACGGTAAATTTTCGGTTTATCGCCCAGCCCTATGCTGTAGCATGGCTTTTTTTGCCGTGGGTGTCAAATATTTTACTTTGTTTTCAGAGTGCTTACAGACCTCTTGGTTTTGCCTCAAAATAATTGTCTGCAAAGCAGTCTGTGCCATCCGCATCATTGATGTGCAGGAGTAGCTTGTTGGTAATAAATAGCTGCAAGAAGTCCGCTGTTTGCCGCAGCATCCAGTGGTCCAGCGCTCGCAGTGAAAGTCTTGTCTGGCAGCCCGAACCATCCCCAAACATTTCGAGATGCACGCCCACTAAATTCCAGAAATATAAACATGGACAAACTTGACATTCTTCCAGATTCTGTCTCTTTGCATTGTTTTGAAGTTACTCCTGCAACTTTTCCACTTCTTCGATCCTCCCCATTGTCTGAAAAAGAAGTGTATATTTTGATTTGAAATAATGACCTCAACATACCAATACATTTGTTTATCATCTGAACTGGATTATTTTGAAACAACATTTGGGTTGGACATCTGGGATTTGTTGTTGTGTATATTCAGAGTAATCCTTTTCTTGTATATAGCTAAAGCAATAGTCGCTGGCCTTGAAAATGGGTACAAGACTTGACCAAATTAAGATGCCATAAGGTCTAATTTGCCCCTTCTCTACCACAACTGATTTAGAGGCCATTAGTAACAGATTTGAGAAGACCACTTTTAAAGATATGAAGCCAGAGCTCGGCACCGGACCCATTTTAATTATTTATTATAATTTTAATGTATTATTGAGCAAATGACACAATATGTCAGTAGTGATTACCACAGAAGTCATGTCAAAATAGTGCAAATTCTGAGGTCGACTTCAAATCAGACAGGCGGAGACGAGCGCCAGAGAAGAGATGAGAATCAGAAGAGATGTTGAAGAAGCTAATAACAAAAAAAACAAAAAAACACATCAAATCTCCATGTAGTAGCAACGGGGATGGCTCATGGGGTCAGGAGAAGTGAGCGGGAGATGGGGAGTATGAGGTGCCGTTGGGGACAAAAATCAGGAATCGCTTCACACTTCTGAAATGTACTCTTACACACCAGTGAAATTGTTGTTGCTCATGCATACTTATGAAACGCTATCATACATACGAGTGAAACGCTCTCATACACACTAGTGAAATAGTTGTTGCTCATACACTCGTCAAATGCGCTCATACACATAGGTGAAACATTCTCATACACACCAGTGAAAGGCGCTCAGGCACAATTGTGAAATTATTGTTATTCATAAATACAACTGAAACATGCTCATGCCCATACACGAGTGAAATGCTTTCATACAAACACCCACACTGTTGAAAATGCTGTCATGAACACAAGATCGCTTACAAATACTAAAATGTAAAAATTAATCATTTATTTAGCAGGGATGCATGGTGGGCGACTTGTTAGCACGATGGTCTCACAATGCAGAGGTCGCGGGATTGATTCCGGCTTTCCTGTTTGGAGTTTGCATGTTTCCCACACGCCTGCGTGGGTTCTCCGGTTTCCTCCCACATTCCAAACACATGCATGGCAGGTTGTTTGGACACCCTAAATTGGTGTGAGTGTGAGCGCGGATGGTTGTTTGTCTTTGTGTGACCTGCGATTGGCTGGCAACCAGTTTAGGGTGTACCCCACCTACTGCCCCAAGATAGCTGGGATAGGCTCCAGCACCCCCCGCAACCCTTGTGAGGAGAAGCCGTACAGATAATGGATGGTGGGATGGCATTCATAATGGACGGCCGCCACGGTGGGCGACTTGTGAGCACGATGGTCTCACAATGCAGAGGTTGTGGGATCGATTCCGGCTCCGGCCTTCCTGTGTAGAGTTTGCATGTTCTCCCAAGCCTGCGTAGTTTTCTCTGAGTTCGCCAGTTTCCTCGCACATTGCAAAAACATGCATCCATTTACTCTGATGCCAATGTTTTCTGTACCTTATGGCAGATTTTTCTCTTTGCCGAAGACTATTAGCACTTGTAGAGCGAGGACCTGTGCCATAGTCGTCAACTGCACCCTAAAATCTGATCATTTTGTATTTTAGACATTACACACTACACAGTTAAAGATGGTCCAAAAAAGAAAAATGGATTAATGTATTTCAACTTACATAATACTCTTTAAAGAGCTGACCAGCTCATTCCCAGAGGTACGTATTGGGGCGTATTGGTCGTCTTTACAGAAGACTCCAGGAGGTAACTCAGGTTTGACCTTCAGCCACAACAGAGTGTTGGGTGTGAGTGCTTCCAAGTCGTTGAGGTCGGAAGATGTCCTTGTGATAGGCCTGCTGTTTATAACTGCTTCAGCCTCACCAAGCAAGGTATATTGACTTTCTTCACCCGAAATTTGTTCTTTTACAGTGACATTCAGGATTTTTCTCACAGACCAAATAAGTCGCTCACAGCTTCCTCCGTGGTGGGAACCTGCTGGGGGATTGCTATGCCACTGAATACCTTTTTGCAGCAAGTGTTTCTCGATTTACTTAGTGTTCCATTCTTTGATTGATTTCTTCATTTCACTGTCAGCTGATCTAAAGTTGGTTCCGTTATCAGAATACATCTCTCTCACTTGTCCTCTTCTGACAAGAAATCTTCGGATTGCGTTGAGACAAGCATCTGTGTCACGTGAAGATGCAATTTCCAGATGTACGGCTCGTACAGCGAGACATGTAAAAATCACGCCGTATCTCTTTACTTGTCCTCTAACCCTACTTACTTAGAATGGACCAAAATAATCAACGCCAATTCTCTTGAAAGGCGGATCGTCAGGTAGCACTCTTCTGATGACTCTAGCAGCTCGAGGTATCCAAAACTGTTGATGCATTTACAGCACTAAAAAACCAAACTTTTATAACAGCTAAACCAAACGTTTCCAATGTAAATTTCCACCTTTATATAGTGTAGAAAGGCATCCTGAAGCCTGGAAAGTCATTAATTTGATTGTCCAGTATTTCCTTCATGAGATATTGCAACACTTAGAAAAAGTGTACAGCGCCAGCAGACAATGAATTTTCAGCACTAAAAAAAAACGAAACTTCATTAACAGCTAAACCAAACGTTTCCAATGTAAATTTCCACCTTTATATAGTGTAGAAAGGCATCCTGAAGCCTGGAAAGTCATTAATTTGATTGTCCAGTATTTCCTTCATGAGATATTGCAACACTTAGAAAAAGTGTACAGCGCCAGCAGACAATGAATTTTCAGCACTAAAAAAACGAAACTTCATTAACAGCTAAACCAAACGTTTCCAATGTAAATTTCCACATTTATAGAGCGTAAAAAGGCATCCTGAAGCCTGGGAAGTCATTAATTTGATTGTCCAGTATTTCCCTTATGAGATAATGCCTCACATGGCTGCCACGATGGCCGAGTGGTCTAAGGCGCCGCGTTCAGGACCCAGTCTCCCCAGGAGGCCTGGGTTCGAATCTCGAATTTTTTTCGGCTGCCAGGATGGCCGAGTGGTCTAAGGCGCCGCGTTCCGGACCCAGTCTCCCCAGGAGGCCTGGGTTCGAATCTCGAATTTCCCCATTGTGGGACTAATAAAGGCATTATTATTGCTGCCAGGATGGCCGAGTGGTCTAAGGCGCCGCGTTCAGGACCCAGTCTCCCCAGGAGGCCTGGGTTCGAATCTCGAATTTCCCCATTGTGGGACTAATAAAGGCATTATTATTATTAGATTAGCCATCATGTGGTTCCTTCCAGCGTGAGCTGTAATCTCATGAATGTATCTCAGGACTAGCTTTGTGTTATGTGAATCCTTGGCAAGATGGCTTGCTGTTTTGCTGTTTCAGGCATGGCTGCGTGGCTCAACTGTCCACCAACCCTCATGACACCATCTTGAAGTACTATATTGAACTTGTAAAGTGGGCTACTTTTCTTCACCCTTTTTTGTTTTTCAAATATGGCTAAATCTTTTTTGAAACTTCGCCTTTGACAGTATTTCACAAGTTCTCTTTCTGCTTTATCCAAGTCGTCGCAGGTCAAATACTTTCCTTTGACAGTTCTCTTGAATAAATTCATCTTGCCTTCTTCACCTAATGTGATTAACTCCTTTCTATTTTCCTTTACTCTGTCAGTAAGTCTTTCAGCTTTAGAAACCAGGCTACGGCCTGCTTCAATGCTGTCCAAGACGAATAATGGTTCATCCACTGGCCCAGAGAATCTTTGGGCTACAGTGACTGAATTACATGCACTTGAGTCACTCATTTGACCTCCTGGTCATTAATTGGTAATTTGAAGTGGTTTTTGTGTTTAACTAAATTCCTGGACACTGCCTGATTTTTTTCAGAGCTGTACAACCACTAGAAAGGGTGGTTCCCACAATGTGAGTTTTGCTCAGGTGGCCCAACAATGTCACAAAAACAAGTAGGGGGGTGTGTGTGTGTTTGTATGTATAAGCTACATGTTGGGGACCAACATCGGACAGCACACCCACTGTAAGGGACCAAAATTTTTGTGGGGACCAAAAATCTGGGCCCCACAAAAAAGAGCATTGAATTCAGTGATAAGAAGCTCAGGGGGAGGTCCTGTCAAAGTTTCAGGGCTTCCCAGGAAGGTCACAAAAACAAGACGAGTGTGCTAGAAATGTGTGTGCGGAAAAATTACTCAGGATCGCTGTCTAGTGGTCGGTCCCGGTACTGCACTTACGCACACTTCACACACTCGGCTGGTCTGCGCATGTGCAGGACAGTCTGCTTTATGTCAGGCAGCCACCCTCCCCTCCCCCACAGCCCAACCCGAAAAATTGAGATGTTAGTTAAGTATTTATTCCTATTATTGAGTGAGATTACATATTTTTACTTGGCAGCTGGCACAACAGCTAAGCTTGGAGCACAGTTATTGCAAAATAAAATAAATAAACAGTAACAACAATAACGATTGTTAATATTGTTATACTTTATAGCGTAACCTATTTATACTAATTTTCTGTATGCAATTTCAAGTGCAACTAATATAGTTGTGCATATAGATAGCCACCAAACTCCATACATTAGATAAAAATAAGAGCCACGATGTTAACCAATTAACAGTTCAAGAAAAAAGCAGACATCCAAGAACTTGCTTTGTTACTTTTGCGTGGCCAGAACTACAAACCCCAAAGCAGAGCAAACCCAAAACATCAGAGAAAGTACAATACTTTTGTCAAGGAGTGGTGCTGCTGCTTTGCGATCGCTGCCACCATAGTGAACGCGCTCCCACATTCGTGCACATGCCACACACCTGTTTTCCACGTCCTGTCAGTCCACTCCGTCGGTCCGCATTTATTTCGTTGGTCAGCCATCACGGTTGGGTGCGCACTAGATCGCTGTTAAACCATCTTCTACGCCACAGTCCTCGTGTTCAACAAACATTTCTCCCGAATTCGCCTACCATGCACAACTCTCCACTTTCAAACCGAGCGCCGCTGTTACTTCCGGGTTTTTAGCGCCAAGCACTTGACGCTAGCGTGTGACGTCATGGCGAAATACTAGGTTTTAAAATAAAAATTTTCTTTTTTTTGTACAGTCTAAGTGCATGGGGTTATGATAGATCGAATGAGTATACCTTTATGTACTCACTAACATTTATGTTGATCATAAAATGTTGTTTTGATGAAGAAAACTGTTATTTTTTAGAATCAATTGGCTTAGGGCACTTGGGCAAACTACGGCCCGGGGGCCACTTGTGGCCCGTTAAACGTTTCAATCCAGCCCCCCAAACTTGAAAAAAATTAAATGAATAAGCCTTGTTAATGGTTTATTTTCTAAATACTGTGGTTTTTCAAAGACATATATATTGTTGTAATGCTTTTGTTCACTTTCGTTTAAAATTAAATGTATTTTAGGACTCATTGTGCCCCCCCCCTCCCAATCAAAAAGTTTGCCCATCCCTGGCATAGTGGATGGGCCGAGGAGTTTAAAAGGCACACATCATGCATTTTTCAGTCAGTTTTAGCCAGGGCTTGGTATGGGGAAGACCAGCTGGTTTACATGTAATCATTAAATTTTCCCAAGTTTTATTTAAGTTAATTGGACAAAACAAAAAAAACGCAATATTCTTCTGCCAGAGAGTATGTAATATTCTTCTGCCATTTTATTGTAGAGGGCCATTTTGAGCCCCTAACAATATTATTCAACCAAGAGATCATGAGTCGTCGCCCACTTACTTTCTGAAGTCAGCTGGGATGTCACGGCTGTGACCCTCGTGAGGATAAAGTGGTTCAGATGGAAAAGTAGGACTAAGGGCTTTTTCTCAGGTTTCCATGCGCAAATCCATGTATATTAGGTTAATTGGAGACTCTAAATTCTCTACTCATCAAATGACATTCGTGACCCTGATGGATAGATAAAATAGATTATTAATCTGCCATGGGAAGTCCAAGGTGTCTGGTAGAAAGAAATGCATTCATACACTCATTACACAGTCAACCAAGCAAAGACACAAAGCCTAGGGCAGGGGCGGGCAAACTTTTTGATTGGAGGACCACAATGGGTTCTAAAATATGACAGAGGGGCCGGACCAGGAGCAGATGGATGGAGTGTTTTGGAAACCTCACCTCATCTGAGAAAAAAAATACATTTAATTTTAAATGAAAGTGAATAAAAGCATTCCAACAATAATATTTGTCTTTGAAAACCACAGTGTTTAGAAAATAAAACATTAACAAGGTTTATTCATTAAATTTTTTTCAAGTTCGGCGGCCCGGATTAAAACTTAACGGGCCGCATGTGGCCCCCGGGCCGTAGTTTGCCCTCGCCTGGCCTAGGGCATAAACACATACATGTAATATCCAATCCGCTTATTCTCACAAGGATAGCGTGCTGGAGCCTACCCAGCTGTCAACGGACAGTAGGCGGGGCACACCCTGAAGTGGTTGCCAGCCAATCGCAGGGCACGCAAAGACGAACAACCATCTGCGCTCAAACTCACTCACAAATGCAACCTCCACACAGGAAAGCTGGGTCCCGGGATCGAACCCTGCACCTTGGGACTGCGAGCCGGATGTCCTAACCAGTCTTAACTCATTAAATACCAGCCATTTTCACTGGAGCAACCCGCTCAATCCCAGCGTTTTCCTGGGTTTTGACTAATATTGCAAGGCCCACAGAATATAGTATTCTAATGCTATATAGACATGGAGCACACCCGAAGAAAGATGAGCCTCTCTTCTTTCAACAGAAAAAAAATGTTTGTTCCTATCTTTTTCCATTCTTGAGCAATCAGCATTTGAAAATAGCTAAATTTCATGAAAACTCCAATCCCTGGGGAAAAAACTGAGAAAATGAGCTTTGTAAACTGATGCATTTTGACCATAATTTGAATTTTGACACTATTATTTATGGCTTTTATGACACCTCTAACATCTAAATAATGCATGCCTTCTATAAAATAACAAAAAAAAGCACAAAAAATGTTTTTGATAAAATAAATTTATTTGCACATAACACTAAACGACTGAACTGTTGAACTATGTACAAAAATGAAATACATCAGTGTCATACATACTTTTTTTTTGTGTGATATAAAATAAAACAGTTGCCTTGATGCAAGGGCACACAACATAGTTCACACCACATTCTTGTTTCACTCCGTTTGCCTTTGCGCAAACAGACCCGACACTTTCGTTGTGGTCTGGCTTTGCTGGTCCGTGGAAAATAGGCGAGCTTGTGTTTGTCCACTGGGGTTTGTGTGAAAATAATTGTCTGGGAAGTGATTGCTGGCATCCGCGATGTGCTGCAGAAGCTCATCCGTGAGAAACAGCTGCAGGAAATCAGCTGGCTCCTCAGACTCCAAATGGGCAGCGGCATTCAGTGGTCCAGGGGTTGCTGTAAAGTCGATTTTCCTCGGTTGCCATCCAGTGTGACGCCATCCGGAACCACTGCTTCCTGATGCACAACCTGTAAATTACAGAAATATAAACAATTGGAAATATATATTTATTGCTGCATTTTATTGCTGGCGTGTGAAGTTTCATATTATAATTTACCTTTCTTTACACCAACAAGACGAGGAGGAACTTTCTTGCCGCGGGATGCACAATCTGTGAATTTTAGAAAGTATGCATGATTACCACACCATTCAGTATTGTTGTTTCCTCGTCGGGGAGGAGATGCGCTCGCGCGTAACTGCACATTTACGCGACATTTTCTGCCCGCAAGATGCATGATATGTACAATAAAAGCATGAGGGCTAAAACCACATGTTCAATGGTAACTTGCGAGCGTTTACTTCCTCGTCGGCGAGGACTTACGCTCGCGTGTAATTGTGCAATAGGCGCCCGGACGAGAAAGTCAGCGAGCAAGCTTGCGTCTAACTGCACATTTACGCGACATTTTCTGCCCGCAAGATGCATGATATGTACAATAAAAGCATGAGGGCTAAAACCACATGTTTAATGGTAACTTGCGAGCGTTTACTTCCTCGTCGGCGAGGACTTACGCTCGCGTGTAATTGTGCAATAGAGGCGGCCGGACGAGGAAGTCAGCGAGCAAGCTCGCTTCTAACTGCACATTTACGCGACATTTTCTGCCCGCAAGATGCATGATATGTACAATAAAAGCATGAGGGGTAAAACCACATGTTCAATGGTAACTTGCGAGCGCTTACCTCCTCGTTCGGGGGGATCTGGTGAGGACTCTCAGCTGCTTTGGCTATTGTCCGAAGGCAGGCGATGCAGGCCGCAAGGCACGCGCACCCTCTTTAGACGCCGTTTTGTTGTGACGACGACGAAGCGTCATCCTCTCAACCAAAGCGTCTCCATCGCCTTGATGCTTTTAGGAAGCTTTTTTTTACAAAAAAGCATTCCTCGATCGTCATTTGCTTGGAGGATTTCATTGCTAACGCTACTAATGCGACTGCTGCTAGTGCTGCCGATGCTGCTGCTACCCACGCTGCTCTCCACACTTATAAGTCCACCCCAGGATCCCGCCCCCCCATTTGTACCTCTGGCGCAGATTCAAGGCGGATCTTTTGCACCTCTGCCCCCTGCTGGGTGATTTTTACATGATTCACAATGCGGACAAGGCTGATTCTCAGTCAGAGGTTGCATCAGACCCTTATGTACACTATGACGTAAAAAAGACAGGAAACGTACTTATACGTCTTTGGTAGAGGGCGCCATTGCATTAAAAGACGTCTTTGTACGTCTAAGGGAGTAAATGAGTTGAACAAAGTACAGGGTCCTTCACCTGACTACAGATGATCTTCTGGGGACTTTATTTGGTTTTAATCACTTTTGGGGTCTGTATCTATGCACACTCCCTGGTTTTGCTACCTTCCCGGGTACCACATACACACTGCTTAGTTTCTCTGCCTTCGTGGGTACCACATACATATTGCTTGGTTTCTCTGCCTTCCTGGGTACGACATACACACTGCCTGGTTTTGCTACCTTCCTGGGTACCAGTCACACAAACGTCAGACGACTCAGCACATACCGACTGTCTCAGCACTACACACTTTCACTCCAAGGCAGTGCTGTGAACCAACTTACTGACAAGAGGTAGTATTTAGAATTTTAAAAAGTGCTTGAAAGGTTTTGTTCATGTAAAACCAACAGATTATGACATTATTATTATTATTTAAATCAGTATTAAACAGCATCAGCATAGGTTAAAGATATTATACAGACTATATACGATAAAAAAATACTAAACCACCCTTGCTTTTCCGTCATTTCTTGTATAAGTTAACACACAGATGTATAACATTTGTTTATACAAATATAACGATTAAAAAGTAGCTGATTAGAGTTTTAATTTTGTATTCATTAATCTGTAATAAAAATGGACATATTTTGGTTAATAAAATTAACAAGAAATAAAAGTAAAGGGTGTTCTAATACTTTTTTCAAGATTGTCCTAACATACATTTAATGTTTACAGTATATGTCTTCGGAAGAAGGGCAGCATTAGATTTTTTTTTTGTTCTCTCTCTTTGACTTCTGAATTTGAATTTCTGTCACAGATGTGCTTGAATTCTATTTTGGATGATTTGTGTTAAACTGCACAAATATTTGAAGAGCCATAGAATTCAAGAATCACACCAGTGCTGCTACTCCTCCGAACGGGTGAACGCCCTTGATTAACAACCTGCGTTGAGGTGGCTTTTGAGATTCGTGGTGTGGGAGAAAAATCTCTGAAGGCATTCTTAGACTTCAAGAGAGGGTCCACAATTTTCAAAGATTCACTTCCGTCTGAATCAGAGGCCTCACTTGTATCCGGAATATATTCATCTCCACTGTCATCTGAGTTGGAGTAATAATGCTTATCCATTCCAAAGTCAGCCTGTTTTTTTAATCTAAAAAACAACAACAACAACGAAATATAAAGGATAGAAGGCAGGAGACCAATAAAATATATGCAATTTGCTTGTAAGATTCCCTGAAATCTATATGGGTTGTTTACCTGTATACTTTTGGTCCTCCTGAGCCTTGGGATAGTAATATGGTCTGGGTCTGAGGCACAAAGTTCAGGGGCAGGATTTGACAATGATTCGTCAGAATCTGTGTCGTTATTCCAAGGAAGATTCAGCCCATATTTTTTGTCCAAGGGAGGAGACTGGGTTGCATCAGAGTCCAAGAGAAAATTGAGAACCCATTAAATACTTAATCCCCAGAGGAATCTGCACAGAAAAAGGTCTTAATTCTATTTGAAAAAAAAAAAAAACTAAAATATTGATGAATGATATTATGACAAAATAATGTAATAACAAAATTAGAATGATTTTAGGAAATTATTTGCAAAACCAAAACATTGTGGTACGATAATAATGCATATAATTATTCTACGCAGCTATATTTAACAAAAACACTTAATTGACCGTAACAAAAAGCTCCCGGGAGGAAAACTACATTAAATGTTTTTTTAACAGGGCAGTGAAAATATTGGAAAATAAAAAAAATAATGAATAAAATAATATGAAAAAAGAATTCAATGTGTATCGATGGACCCATATGAAATACTTATATCGCTATGTACTTATCAGCCATATCGCCCAGCCCAATATGTAACTGCAACGTCAAAACCTCGGGCCATAACAGGATTGTAACATGGGATGCATATCTTCATTCCTAAATTTGTAGATCCCGAGGAGGCTGCTCAATGGTCCTGGTAATGTAAACCTCAACCAATTCGGTCACAGCCAATGTTCTCCATCCTTGTTAAGAAGTTTTGAAATGATTTAATAGATATACTATTGCAAACTATACCAGAATTTTATACATTTTAAACTTTTGATCACAATTTTACCTATTTTCTAAAAATCTGAAGAATCCACATGCCAAATCACCTGCTGTGGACACATAGGTTCTGTTCTGACAGATAATTCAGTTACAGGTTGTGTACTTAAAGCCAATAAGAGGGCAATGCAGCAGTCGACAGCCTGACGAAAGCTTAAGTCTCCCAATGAGAGAACTGTAGTGGCTGGTAGGTTCTTAGATTGTAACATAGTAAAGACATACACTACGCATAACTGTATATCATATGATGATGAGGGAAAATATTATTAGCTACGATTTATGTCCAGATATATTAGAAAACTTGTCCAACCAGCACAGGTCTATCTAACTGTAATTTTAACATCTCAAGACACGACAGGATGACCACATGATACGCATACCTCCTTTTCAGAGTCTGTCAAACCTTGAGAAGGCTGCTTCGATGTTCTGGTGGCATCAACCTCAGCCGATTCAGTCATTGTCGGTTGTCCTCCATCCTAATGAACAAGTTGAATATTAATTTAATGAATTAAAAAAAAGAAAATGGATCAGAATTTTACACATTTTAAAGAACAAGTTCACGAATGAAACAAAACCAATTACTTTAGCGCATGACAATTAATCTTCAGTAGAGATATGTTGTGACTGATATTTCAGTCACAGGTTGTCTTTTGAACGCCACCAGGGCCGCAATGGAGCACAGGACAGCCAAAAGTCTTCTTGTCGGACAGCTGTAGTGGCTGGTAGGTTCTAAGATTATAACATAGTAAAGGCACATACAACTCCTAACTGTATTTCATATGATAATGAAGGAAAAGATGATTAGCTATGATTTATGTCAACAATAAAAATGGCTCTACGGGGTCCCCACGAACGCAAACCTGACAGTTGGGTGTCAGATGGCCAACATACCTGACTCGCAATTCAACTCAACTGGACCCCACAACACAAGAAAAAGCTGAGTGAGCCTCAAACCAGACATACACATTCACTGACAAATATCCTGTGACACCAGATATATTAGAAGTCTTGTCTAATCAGCACACGTCTATCTAACTGCAATTTTAACATCTCGAGACACGACAGGATGAGCACACGATACGCATACCTCCATTTCTGAGTCTGTAAAGCCTGGAGGAGGCTGCTTCGATGTTTTAGTAGCATCATAAATTTATTGAATTAATTATATTTGAGGTTGGATTAGATTTTTACACATTTTAAGCCTTAGCCACCCAAAACAAAACATAAGCTCATGAATGAAATAAAACTAATTAATTTCGCCCATGCCAATTAATCTTCTGTAGACACGTGTTGTGACCAGTGTTGTTTTTGGCAGGCATTTTAGATTTTGTCCAAGTCATTTGGACAAAGTGCTGATTTGTTTACATCACATTTAGTCATCCCAATTCGTTATAGTTTTAGTCCAGTTTTAGTCAACGAAAACTAAAAAAAGGGTTTTAGTCCAGTTTTAATCGACGGAAACGCAAAAAAAGTTTTACCCTAGTTTTCGTCAATTTATTCACAAAGGTTTTAGTCCAAGCGGCACGGTGGCCCAACTGGTTAGCATGATGGCCTCACAATATTGAGGTCGTAGGTACGATTCTGGCTCCGGCCTTCCTGCGTGGGTTTCCTCTGGGTAATCCGGTTTCCTCCCATATTCTTAAAACATGCATGGCAAGTTGCTTGGACACTCTAATTGCCCCGAGGCATGAGTGTGAGCGTGGATGGTTGTTCGTCTATGCATGTCCTGCGATTGGCTGGACACCAATTCAGGGTGTACCTCGCCTACTGCCGAAGACAGCTGGGATAGGCTCCAACACCCCCCGCGACCCTAGTGAGGAGAAGCGGTACAGATAACGGATGGATGGATGGATGGATGGGTTTAAGTCCATTTGAGTTAAAACAAGGCATTCAAGGTTTCCACCCAATAACAAAGACTTTTGGATGGACTACTAAGGATTCTTCATCACAAACAGAAAAAAGTGGCAACAGTGGAATCAATACTCACTGCTCCAAAATAAGCAGAGAAGCAAAACATTTTGTTGGGCAACTGTTGTGGCTTTATTTCACTAAAAGCAACATAAAATAATTTATGAACCACATGCTAACAATTTTGTCTAGTCAACGAAAAAAATTCATGTACATCACGTCATGTTTTCGTCATAAAAGAACCTCGTATAGCTTGTCATCGTCATTAAAAAAGGGGCGTTAACGAAGTATTTTCGTCATAGTCATCAGTGACGAAAACAACACTGGTTGTGACTGATATTTCAGTCCCAGGTTGTCTCCTGAACACCACCAATTGGGCAAGGGCGCGCAGGAAAGCCTGGGGTCTTCTATTTTTACAGTATAGAAAGGCTAAATATCAAATTGAAACAGTGTTTTATATCATGAATATACAGGGTTGGTGCTGGTTCTGGTAGGGAAACCACAACATAAAGATGTCCTTAATTAGTCCCACAATGGGGATATTTGCAATATGGCATATGATGGCCTAACAGGGCCACCGCCCAGAAAGGAGTAACGCAGAACTTTGTAATACTGTCACTCCCTGACCAGTTCGTTGTTCCTGCAGAGCCAAACTTTGACTCAGACCCACAAATTTGAATTACAGATAGTGGACAATGGAGAACTCCCCCAGTCAGTCAGCATGTTCAACTTCCATAGAAACCTCACATACATTTATTAGATTGCCAAACTAATTGGAAACTACATCACCAGAACACCACAAGTGGGCTCTGTTATTGTACTTAAAGATGCATCTTACAAACCTGTGTTCTCCAAGGCCAGCTGGTCCATAGTCTTAAGTTATTTCTTCGCCAACATCAATGTCTCGGAGCGCAAACAGACAGAGGTGTGGTCTGTCCTCTGTTGTCATCTTCTTCATTTTACAGTTGGGGTGCATGTGGTCATCATTAACCAGTCTTCCCAGACTGCCATCTTCTTGAGCTGCATCAACACTTAAAATAGATTAAAAAAAAAAAAAAACAATTATTCAATCAATGTCAGAAATTAATCTTTGAGACAATCTTGTGTACACAAAACATAAAAATAGGAAATCCACAATTTTTAAATCTAAATCAAATCATACAAGAAATTTCTATTGGAATCAGACCCTATTAACAGCTTGTCTTTGAGACTTCATGATCTATATTTTCATTTGTACAGATTCAACGCATGAATAAAAGTAATTATACATTTTTGCTTAGAGAATGATTTTTCCCCTAACACTTATGGGATGAGTATGTGTTTATTTTTTTAAATAAAAACAAAAATAAGATAACATCTCAATCTTTGCCTCACCTCCAAGTTTTTTCTTGCCGGCGGAAGTCAAACAAAAAGACAGTGCCTCTTCCATCCATCTTCCTGCGTTGAGATTCATCAGAATCTATCAATTTTCCTCTGTACTCCATAATAAAGAATAAAGTCGTCTTTCCTGAAAGGGGCCTTGGTAAATACTCCTCGACCTAGTTAACAGGGAAATCAAGTTAGCTTCGTCATATTTTTAAGCACACAAATAAGGAGTCATCATATTCATTTGTGCCACTATACTAATGTAGGGTGGTTTGAAACATTGCTTCTTGTGAGGGATAGAGCAGAGCCCTTCTTTATGATTTTAAAGGAACAGACCAGCCAAAATTCATTTTCCAGCATTGCATTAGCCAGTATGTATTAGGACTGAAAGTACAAATGTCAATTGCACCTGGTTACGTAAAAAAAAAACTTTAAGATTATTTAGTTTCAAAACAATGACATACACTGTACACAGTCATATTGGATCGCGTCACGTGATCTCTGTGACGTATTACGTGCTTTACACTAGACTATCAATATCGGACTTGTTCACCGGTCTATTGTGGTATAAAAATGCCGGAGGGCGTCATCAAGTACAGCCTTAATTTAGATAGAACTCCTACCATCAGGTTTCACACTCACTGAAATAACTTGAAACTGACAAAAGTGGCAAAAGAAAAGGTCAAGACACTCTTAATGTAAAATAACCACTTAAAAAACGATGTCAGCTTGGTTATCAGAAAACAATAATATATCTTAGCAAAAGCGTTAACTTCATACCTTTAAATTAGTTTATATACTTCGCTTCTAACTCTGCAGTCTTGTCCAGACCCTTGACTGCATGTTCAATAGTATCCTGCTTTGGGGACTTCCTGCATCTCAGGGAAGGCATTGTTTATTCTATAAAGAAAAAAGACAGTATTGTGTTGAGAATTATTAATACTATGGGCTAAATGGAGTTTTAACAATATTAGTGTAAGAAAAATAAATTATAAATTAAAAAAATATCAATTCCTCCATCCCAATTAACGATTTCAACCATAATAGTTTATATTGAAGTTTAAACAGACACAGACAGATTTATGCAGTGTGACTACAAAAATCTTACCAAAATTGCATTCACAGTAACCTTTGCTTTAAGAATCATGTAATTAACCAGTGAACATCGTGTCTTACACAAAAATTAATGACAGAAATTATCATGGTACTTGCATTCTGTGGTTCTATAACAAAAGTGCAAGCTGTTAGCTCCGCAAAGCTAACGCAACAAGCTAGCGTCCCTCGTGCTCACATTCAATGCAAACCTGACCACCGGATGACAATACGCGTCGGTTTAGTTCTTTAAATGAGTAAAAGCACCATGACGTTTTATAATTATTCAATGCTTAACTGGAGCTCGTCAATTATGTCGATGTAGGAGCACATGTTTGCTAGGCCAGTGTTGTAGGCCCACATCCATGGTGCTACTTTGTATAGTGTTTTCCACACAACTATCTCTAACTATGAACAAATGCACTCGACGCATGTTTTGAAAAAAAACCAACGAAAAACACTTACCTCTCCGTTTCAACAGCAGTTCGAACTTCGAAGTGGTGATATTCTCCAGCGTTAAGCACCTGCTCGAACTGCGAATAGGTCAAATTCAACAGCGTCTTTTTTCTGTCTTAATAAGGACGCGATGAGAGGAGGAGCGCTTGCCTTTTCGTCAGCACGCCCCGCGCGGGTGGTGCTGCTTTATCACTCTCTATCTGTGCCCGCCCGCCGGCACGTTGATAGAAAAATAATATTCCTTCAAACATTACTTTCATCTTCTTAACGTTTTGTAGTGAATTTAACAGGTTCACCACTTTTTTCAAATACACCAATGGAAAACAGGTCTTAATTGAGGAAACATACAAAGAGCGTCTCACAAACACCTGATGATGAGCAATGTAATTTGATCACGTTTTTTGTCACTGCCTGGACGTTGGGTTCACTGGCCTGGTGGCAGTGGCTTGTAGACACTGTCACTGAGTGGGAACGGATCTCAAGGTGGGTCAAACTAACCCAAGCAGTGGATCGGTCCGTTTTTTAAATTTATTAATTTTTTTATTTTATGTATTTATTTATTATTTAATACAAGGGCTTCGGCTCACTACCAGTGGGCGGGACCAAAGAATTTGGGTTTCCTTTGAGCTAGGAGGCAGTCAAAGGCAGTCCAATCCCCGGCAACATAAAGCGCCTAGCTCTGGGGACATGGAATGTCATTTCTCTGGTAGGGAATGAACCCGAGCTGGTGTGTGACTAGACCAGTGGTTCTCAATTATTTCCTGTCATGCCCCCCCTACCAAGAAGAAAACGATTCGCACCCCCCCACCACAATTTTCTTTTACATTTCGTACTAATGTACATGTTCTTTGCATATTAATGTTAGATTGTCAATAAAATATCTTACCTTAACAAAGCTAAATTGATAAAAATAAAATATCATTTTGAGAACGACTATTGTGAGGATCTCGAAACTCAGTACTCTGTGGTGCTAATATTGATGAGATGATAAATATGTTGAAGCCACAGAACAAAAAGATTAGATATTGTTTGGAAATTAATGACGTACATAAAGGAATATCAGCCTTGATTGGAGTACATTACTGCATTTAAATTTTTAATAAAAATGAAACAATTATTGATGTTATGACCACTATGAAGAATTTAAAAAACAATATATAGGGATAATTATAGTTTTCATTTTGTTATGTGTAGTCTGTTCATGTTGCATTATTTTTATGACAAAGACGATGGTTAATCGTAGGTTTGTTGCCCAAATGTACCATTACAACCTGATTAATGTTGAGAATGACGAACTCAAACTGGACACTGAAACGTAAAAACACATGGACTTCTTGCCCCTGTCCTCACACGTGCACACACACACACACCATACACGAAGATCCGGGAGGTAAGGACGGCTGTCCTACAGGATGCGGATGGAAGAACAACTGCAGCGGAACAATGCCAGGGATGTCTGGAGGGGCCTGAAGACCATCTCAGGCCACGGACAAGCAGGTAAGACCCAGAAGGGGGGGGGGGCTTCAGTGGGCAAATGAGTTGAACCTATTTTTCAATAGGTTTGATCAAATGTCTGACCCCGCTCAGGCTTCCCTGATGCAGCCCCCACCCACCCCTCCTGCCACTGCGAACAAGACCCTCTCTCCCCCTCTCTCGCCCCTCTCTCTCTCCACAGGCTCCAGTTCCCAGCCTCATCAGACAACCACCACTTCCTCCT
Organism: Idiotropiscis lumnitzeri; assembly: GCF_059441095.1. NCBI lineage: Eukaryota > Metazoa > Chordata > Actinopteri > Syngnathiformes > Syngnathidae > Idiotropiscis > Idiotropiscis lumnitzeri. Next base: position 122,162 of record NW_028283564.1, on the reverse strand, counting down.
GCTCAGCCTTGTTCCTCACAACATCTCAGGTGAAGAACCAGCTGAGGAAGATGAAGGCGAGGAAGGCGGCAGGCCCAGATGGGATCAGCTCCCAGCTCCTCAAATCCTGCGCAGACCAGCTGTGTGGAATCGTCCAGCACATGTTCAACCTGAGCTTGAAGCTGGGCAGAGTCCCCCAGCTGTGGAAAACATCCTGCCTGGTTCCGGTTCCAAAGACACCCCATCCGAAGGAGCTCAACAACTTCAGACCAGTGCCGCTGACGTCTCATCTGATGAAGACCCTGGAGAGACTGGTCCTCGTCCATCTGCGCCCCCTGGTCAGCTCCTCAATGGACCCACTCCAATTTGCATACCAGCCTGGCATCAGTGTGGATGATGCCATCATCTACCTGCTCCACACTTCACTCTTCCACCTGGAGAAGGCGGGGGGCACGGTGAGGATCATGTTCTTTGATTTCTCAAGTGCTTTCAACACCATCCAGCCCGCCTTATTGGGAGACAAGCTGGAGCAGGCGGGAGTGGCCCACCACCTCATCACATGGATTCACAACTACCTCACAAACCGGCCACAGTACGTGAGAACACAGGACTGTGTGTCTGACGTGCTCCTCTGCAGCACGGGAGCGCCGCAGGGAACTGTGCTGGCTCCCTTCCTGTTCACCCTCTACACCTCGGACTACAAATACAATTCCACAACCTGTCACCTGCAGAAGTTCTCTGATGACTCTGCGATTGTCGGCCTCATCACTGACGATGACGATCGGGAGTACAGAGGGGTTACGCAGGGGTTCGTGGACTGGTGTCAGCAGAACCGCCTCCAAATCAACGCTGGGAAATCCAAAGAGCTGGTGGTGGATTTCCGCAAGCGTCGGCACTCTCCACCTGCACCAGTGAATATCCAGGGAACAGACATTGAGAGGGTCTCAACTTACAAGTACCTGGGTGTTCATCTGAACAATAAACTGGACTGGAGCGACAACACAGACGCTCTCTATAGGAAGGGTCAGAGCAGACTCTTCCTACTCAGGCGGCTGAGGTCCTTTGGCGTTCGGGGAACACTCCTCAGGAACTTCTATGACTCGGTGGTTTCATCAGTCATCTTCTATGGAGTGGTCTCCTGGGCAGGAGGCATCTCGGGCCGAGACAAAAAGAGACTGGACAAACTGGTGAGGAGGGCCAGCTCTGTCCTGGGCTGCTCCCTGGACTCTGTGGACTCAGTGGGGGGCAGAAGGATGACGGCAAAACTGTCATCAATGCTGGACAAACCAGCCCACCCATTCAATGACACTCTGAGAACACTTTACAGCTCCTTCAGTGACAGACTTTTACACCCTCGCTGTACCAAAGAGAGATTTCGCCGCTCCTTCCTGCCAACTGCTGTCAGACTTTTTAACAAGAACATTGGGTCAGGCCTACAAACGGGAGGGCATTAGTGCAATTGTGCAGTCCTAGGATGCAATATTAACTACTACTGTACTTTCAGCCAAGGGTGTACTTAAATATTGACCAATGATGTATTTTGTTTACCATTACAGTATTCTTATTACAATACTTCTATCACTGTAGTATTTCTACCACTGCAGGATGTTCACTATTACAGTACTTTTATCATTGCAGTACTTTTATCATTGCAGTATTTTTCTATCATTGCGGTACTTTTACTATTACAGTACTTTTACCATTGCAGTACTTTTACCATTGCAGTACTTTCATCATTGCAGTATTTTTCTATCGTTGCAGTACTTTTACTATTACAGTACTTTTACCATTGCAGTATTTTCTATCATGCAGTACTTTTCTATCATTTCAGTACTCTTACCATTACAGTACTTTTATCATTGCAATATTTTTATGATTGCAGTATTTTCAATCATTCAGTAGTTTTTATCATTACAGCGTTTCCCCCTCCGTATAATGGACAAACATTAGGAGTGTTTCCTTACACTTAGATACGTTTATACTGTGTATATTTGCATGCTTTTTCTGAATGTCTGCTGCTAATGTTATACATTAACGGCTACATTACGCCGCCGACTCTGTGTGATCTATATCTTTGCTGCTGTAACACCTCAAATTTCCCCATTGTGGGACTAATAAAGGACATCTTATCTTATCTTATCTCTCCTACAACGAGGCAAGGGCCTCCACCAAGTCACCCCAGGGACAAGTTTTATTCCCTGATGGTCATCAAATTATGAGGATCTCATTCTACGCCGGAAGGGAGGAGGGGAATTTTTCCCTAATGTGAGGTTTTCGCTCCTCCACTGATGATCACACTGTTGTATGATTTCATTATGATGATCTGTCTTAAAGCCGTAAGGACATGATTTTTAAATCCACAACAGGGGGGAAATGTAAGATGGGCTGAGGATAGGTAATCAGTTTGTGTATTCATAATCATGTTTTTATACACTCATTAATGTTGAACACACACAGAGACACTTACTTGTTATTTTAACACACACACACACAGACACCGTATCCTGAAGATGTGTTTAGTTAAACTGACCTTGGGTTATGATTTTCTGCCTGCTGGAGTCCCTGGTGATTAGTTATTGATGCTTTAGTTAAACTGACCTTTATACCGTGAGTTATTGATGTTTTCTGTCTCTTGGTGATTAGTTGTTGATGCTTTTCTGTCTTCTGGTGATTAGTTATTGATGAGTTAGTTTCAATAAAAAGGCAGAACGGAGGGTGAGAGTCAGAGGGTGTGCGGGATTGAACTGGCAAGACGGCTGTTTCACCTCCTGGCTCCCTCTCCCATTCTGAATGGCACAAAACGAAAACTTTAGTAAGTTATTTCAGTCTAAAAAAGGCGTCAGGGCATTTTTAAACCGGACAGTAAGTCGCCACTGTCTTGGTTCCTTTTTGTGCCTTGACCCATACCGGAATTATTGAAAGGATGCAGTCCTATTTACAGGCCCCAGTGACACCCCAGGTTTCTGTTGTTTGTACGAGGGCGCTTAATAGGTACTGCTATTCACAATCGTCTTAGGCTGTTTCTTTGCAGAAGTTTATGGACAATGTGTAGTGCTGTAGGATGCAGTCTAGAGCATTCTTGACATTGAAGCTTTTGTTTCCAGCAACTGCTAATGCGACCGTGCATCAAACATGCAAAACACAGACCCTTGCTCCTCAAGAAGTCAATCTTATCCTTGTGATGCTTTCTCCTAAATTCCTTACCAATTGTGAGACTGTGTTGCTCTCCATTACAATTAGCACATGGTTTGGCAATAGCATCCACTGAAACAGGTTCTGCCTTTGGCGTGGTGGTTTTGTTGTTTTCCATCTTGGCGGGCACAATGACTGTTGTGAAGACTTTCTTTGATTTTGTTGTTTCTGTGTGTTGTGATTTTGTTTTCTGTTTTATAGAAATCTTTCGTGCTTGTCAACAAAGTCAACAAAATCCTTAAACTTCACTCTTCTATTTGTTCTTTCTTGGAGATTGCAGGCAAATTTTCTCCAAGATTCTATAAGTCTGTATGGAAGTTTGTTTGCCAATGCCTTTATATTAGCCATGTTGTCCAAGTCCTCCATGTAATTAACATCTGCCAATATGTTCGAACAGCCCATAAGGAATAATGTGAAAGACTGAAGTGCAACACCATCTTCAGACTTGATTGTTGGCCAATCCATGGCTTCCTTTAAATATGCTTCTGCTATCATGAAGTCATCACCATAAAACTCCTTCAAGATTTGTTTTGCTTTGGTATATCCTGTCAGAGGTTCCATATGGATGCAGCTCTTCACCAACTCATGTGGTTGTTCACTAGTATACTGCAGCTAAAATTGAAGATGATCACGGTTATCACTTGTACGGCCTTCAATCCCATGTTCAATGGCACCTATACAGGTTTTATAATGCAGAGGGTCGCCTGTAAAACGTAGGAATGGAAAGTTCGGGAAGAAGCGATGCTTTTTGACTCTTTGCTAAGTATTCTGCGACACTGGCTTGCTGTGAGATTGCGTGGCAAAGGCCATCAAGCACATGTCCCTGTTGTTCTCTACTTTCTGTCTGATGTGGAAATCTAGCCATTGGAATAGTCGAAGTGGGAGCATTTCAGGTCAACACTGCTTGTTGCTCTGATAGGCTGTGATGGTAATTGAATGTTTTTCCTTGTTTAAATTGTAACACACTCATCAGGAATGTGGATACCATCCTCCTGGGTATTTTCATATCTTCTCAAGACATCCAATTTAGCATCAGACTCAGGGAGTGCCGTTTGCATTGCATGCATTTCCTTCTTTGCTTTAATTGCAGCTTCTTCTTGCTCAAGTGCCAACCTTTGTTGTAAATCAGCAGCCTTTGCCTTTAAACATGCTCGTTCCATTTGAGCCTTTAATTTAATTGAAGACGTTGACAGAAGTGAGCTTCTGTCTGTTAGATTCTTTACTTCTACTTCTATGGGTGTAGTTAGTTGATGCAGATCTACTATCAGCAGGTGATATTTGTTTATTGCATCCTTCCTCTGCACGTTTCAAAACGTCCTTCTTCCATTGCTCACATTTCCATTAATTACATTTTTTGGATCAAACCAGTTATTTTGGTCATCGGCAAAATCCTCTTCAGTCTTTAAATTTTGCAGACCGGAATTGAGGTCCACAAATTCTTGCTCCATGCCGCTAAAGCAAACACGAACCTCAGTTTTTTACAGCGTCAACATTTGCATCATCCTCCATCAATTGTTCAATTTGACGTTGCATGGAGGTCAATTGAGCAAATTTGCAGCTGCGTGCCTGCATCCGTTTAGGCTTGTGATCTTCTACAGCTTTTCTCCGTCATTTTTAATGTCCGCTTTCCACTGTCTTGTTCCTCCATGTCAATCCACAATGAAGCAAACAAAAACGTCAAACTGACTGTAGCGTCTCAATTTGTAGGTCAGCCGAATGACGATCAAAGTTTTAAGCAGTTTACTCACGCACCTGTTAAGTCATTAATTTGATTGTCCAGTATTTCCTTCATGAGATATTGCAACACTTAGAAAAAGTGTACAGCGCCAGCAGACAATGAATTTTCAGCACTAAAAAAAACGAAACTTCATTAACAGCTAAACTAAACGTTTCCAATGTAAATTTCCACCTTTATATAGTGTAAAAAGACATCCTGATGCCTGGGCAGTCATTAATTTGATTGTCCAATATTTCCCTTATGAGATAATGCCTCTCATAGCAAATGTGTACAGCGCGAGCTGAAAATGCATTTACAGCACTAAAAAAACAAACTTTTATAACAGCTAAACCAAAACTGGGTTTAGCTAGTCAGTAAAACACTCTTTATAGTGTAGCAACGTTAGTAACGCTAAATTCTTACCTAGTTTATGAGACGAGTGCTGTACTTGACTATTTTTTGTAATTTATTATTATTATTTTTTTTTAATGCTTTATAGAGCAAATTGCACCTATGACAGTTGTTATTACCACAGAAGCCATCTCAAATGGTTGCAAACTCTGAGGGTGACTTTGAACCGGAAGTCCCGCCTCAATCGTCATCTGATTGACAGCGGAATCCTGGAGCCAGAGAAGAGAAAAGAATCAGACACGAAGTTGAAGAAGCGAAAAAAAATAAACATCGAATCTTAAAGTTCTCGCAACGAGGGTGACTGTTGGGGTCTGGAGAAGTGACCGGGAGATGGGGAGCCCCGTATTTTGGTCTTGGTAAGAGGGTAACTCACTTGATGTTGACGAGGGAACCTATGCCGCTATGCTATATACCGACGTGAGAAAACTACGGCCTGGGGGCCACATGCGGCCCGTTAAACGTTTTAATCCGGCCCGCCGAATTTGAAAAAAAAAACAAAAAACCTTGTTAATGTTTTATTTTCAAAATAGTGTGGTTTTTCAAAGACAAGCTTTTGTTCACTTTCATTTAAAATTAAATGTATTTTTTTTCTCAGATGAGATGAGGTTACCAAAACACTCCATCCATCTGCTCCTGGTCCAGCCCCTCTGTCAAATTTTAGAACCCATTGTGGCCCGCCAATAAAAAAGTTTTCCCACCCCTGCTATATACTATAAACTATGTTAATGTCGTCAGGCCATTATAGAGTATTTCTTCTGACATTTTGAAGGAGAAATAATACTCAACGTTTTATTTTTTTATGATGTTTGAGGCATTCTGACTGAAATACAGTTAAATTGAGGTTACCAGTAGTCATTTCCATTACCTGTAAATGTAAATTAGAATGTAACTTACTACAGTGAACCCTCGGTTATCGCGGTTAATGGGGACCGAGACCACCCGCGAAAACTGAAAATCCGCGAAGTAGCGGCGCACCTTCAAAAATGCTTAAAAAAAAAAAAGTGCGAAGTAGCGGCGCACCTTCAAAAATGCTTAAAAAAAAAAAGTGCGAAGTAGCGGCGCACCTTCAAAAATGCTTAAAAAAATAAATAAATAAAATAATATATATATATATATATATATATATATATATACGGGTAGAGAGAGAGAGGGTGAAATTCATGTTATAACAAAAAAAAAAAATTATTAAAACATTTTTTTATTCCCCAGCCATTATTTTTGTATTTATTCAATTACTTCTTTTTGTATTTATTTAATTACTTCGACTTTTACCTGCTGGTACGCCGTCCGGTGTGCCCTGGCATTCTTCATTTATTTATTCATTTATTCATTCATAACTGACAGCCTCGCGCTCCGCTCATGCCCGGGCGGAAGGTGTTCCTCTTCGGCTTAACAACCACGCACGCCGGCCGGTCTCCTCCGGAGCTCTCGCACGGTCCCGAACGGAGCGAAATGTCGCCCCGCTAGTGCCCGGGCGGAAGTTGTTCCTCTTCGGCTTAACTGCCACGCACGCTGGCCGGAGCTCTGGTACGGTCCGAACCGCGCGAAACGTCGCCCCAAATCGTGCCCGGGGGAACGTGCTCTTCTTTGTCCACTCTCCTCTTCGCCCACGTTCTTCTTCGGCGCACGCCGGCCGTCTAACCACTCCAGCGCCCCGTCGTGCCGCTCGGCGAAACTACAATGCCCCCGAATATTTTTTAGACCCGCGAAGCACTGAACCCGCGAAAGGTGAACCGCGAAGTAGCGAGGGTTCACTGTATTGCAGCCAGATACCTATAAAATGTCATTTAATTTGCACTGTTTTGATCGCCACTGTTTTGCTCATTGAACAACAAATGAAAAGATGAATCATACACAGTGTTTGTAAAGATAATTGTCAATGTTTTATTAAATGAAATTCCAATGTAAAATTGTGTAATATTGTGTTATATAATGGGTCTACAACATACATTTCTCACAGACAAGTAGAGCTTTTTCTCATGAAATGTGTTGAAAAAAAACTAACATTTGAACATTGTTTTGCGTTACAACATCCGTGTTTACTGGTCATAAATTATTAACTTAAGTTTAATATACACTACACGAGCTGGGTAGCCACCACGCCTCAACCACCATAACAAGTTCGCTAACCCTTTAAGTCGAACGAGGTAGCTAACATATCGGGTTCAATTTGTACCAAAAATATGCTGTTGTGCCTTGTGTCTCTGTATATGTCGTCATGACGTGTCATTTGACAAAGCCTTGTGTCGATGTTAGTTGTCGATGTAACAGTCTATGTTAGATGTCAATGTATGTCTATGTTAGATCTCAATGTGTCGATGTTAGATGTCAATCTATGTGTCTATATTAGATGTGTTTATGTTAGATGTCTATGTAAATGTTTGTTAGATGTCGATGTGTGTAAGATGTCTATGTAAAGGTTGGTTAGATGTCAATGTCTATGTAAATGTTTATGATGGATGTCGATGTGTCTGTTAGATGTCCGTGTTTGTTAGATGTGATTGTAATGGTTTATGTTATAGACGTCAATGTAAGTGTCAATGTTAGATGCCCATGCATGTTTGTTAGATGTCGATATATGTGTCATTGTTACATTTCAACGTAAATGTTGTTCGTGCAAGTTTCCAGTCCTCCAGCCACGTGACATCATGCGCGTCAAAGTGATAACTCGTACATTTCACGGAGGGAAAAAAAACAGACACCATTGGTAGTTTTGACCGGGAAAAAAAAATCATTTATTTTTTTCGAACACCTCATGTCTCTTTCAGCGTAAGAATAAACATGACACGACCAAAATAAAATATAACAACACAGGCAAATATTTAAGGAGCACTCAAGAGATACACTTCAGCTCATTTAATCCCACCTATTTTTACTAACGCAAACCCTTCAATTCTAGCGCCCACAGAATAGTGTGCTATAATGCTATAAAAATATGGAGCCTTTACCTGACAGCGTTTGAATATAACTGAATTCCCGTTGCTCACGAAAAACTGAGAAACTAAGAACAAACATTTCAAGCACAAGCTTGACTTGACTTCAACAGTTCTATTTTTTCTTTTGTGACAGCTCAGACATCAAAATAATGCTTTCCTTCTATAAAATAAAAACAGCATGACAAAAGGTGCTGAAATAAACTATATACGGAAGTGCGTGAGTGACAGTGTGTGCATGTGTTTTTGCAACGCATGTGTACACCCCGCCATACAAATTACACAATTCGTTGGGTATGTGGTATACACTAAAACAATTGCCTTGGAGCAAGTGAACACAACACGTCTCACACTGTATACATGCTGTAGAAGGGCTGGGCGATATGACCTCAAATCAATATCGCGAGAAATCGAGCAATTTTACCTCGATAACGATAAATGCACGATAAATTCCCACGTGGACTAAAATCAAAATAAATGCAGGAATTGCATATTGACTGTTTTTTTTATTGACCAACTGGTACACTTTACTTTCAATGAAAAATAAAAGTACAAAAATCATTTGTATGAACATTCCAAATAGCTTGCAGGGTTCGCGGTTAACTTTAAAAACTGCTTGCCCATAGGGCAAGTGCCACTAAAATTTGCCTTGCCCGAGTGGCCAAATTACTTGCCCGACTTGGGCAAGTGACAATTTTTTTTCTCTAAGAATAAAATGTTTATGGTTGTAAAATGTGCGCCACAAATGTAAATAAACATATAATCTGATAAGCATAAATTAATCTTGTTTTCATCGTCAACCATGAAACCCTACTCACAAGAGCAAATGTATCATCCTGTGCAGTTATTGAAAATGTTAATTGTAGTTTTAATAATTAACAAATCTGCATGTTAAATTGGGAAAATGATATTACAGCAATCCAGATGATCAATTTTAAGTCCAGGAGAGCGTATTAATTGAGGAATCACATGAGTAAATTATGAGTGTGGCAAATTTGTGTATTCCTTTAAGACCAGTGCCTGTGGTGCTGCCTCCATAAGTTTCATAGCATATACAGAACACAGTCACTGACACTATGTCAGGTCACATCATGGAGCTAATGAATTAACAGCCAATAATCAAATATTACTCCCTTCCTTACTCACAACTGAATTGTCTACTTAAAAATATTCGAGCTATTTTAGTCATGTCAGAGGAATCCGAAATGTTCGGATTTGAACGAACTCGTCGCCAATTTTCGGCCAAAATATCGTAGGTTTTTGTTGTGTTTTTCAAACTTCAAATGAGGATGCTACGACAGCGAGTTCCAATACTGCGGGATTTATTGACGTCCACTTTAACTCGACATTCACTGAACTAACTGATCCCCGTAGCGCCCGCCCATTGCCCCCGATAAGGCCAATGGACCATACCAAAACATAAGGGGTTGTCTGGGTTAAACCATCACCATACAGTGCACACAAACAGATCACACCACCGTTTTCGTCAAAATTAAAGATATTTGGCTGCTTTAAAAAATGCTTGCCCGGTCGGGCAAGTTGCCCATAATTTTACCTTGCCCGTGGCCAAATTTCACTTGCCCCGGGCAATCGGGAAGCGGTTAACCGCGAACCCTGAGCCTGCTTTGCATGACTTGAACAATGTCACAAAGAAAAAGGGTACCTCTTGCGAAATCTTTTTCTGCAAATAGATTGCGCCAAAATGCTCTCATGATGTAAATAATGGCAAATAAAAAAACGCTAAATAAAATGAAAGAAAATGTCAATGCAAGCCAAATAAACAAGTGGGTATTATCGGGGAAAATGTGCCGTCTCGAGTACTCTGCTGCGCAGTCGCCACTTGTCATCTATGTAATGCACAGTTAGGCTCAATCAGGGATCCATGTTGCGACCCGACCACAAGTCGGATGTAGATGCAAAATGCTTGACATGTCTAAGCTCCCGGCCCGATGTAGTCCATATCGGGAAATACGGCTTTCATGAAGCGTTTAAATCCTGTGCGCGCCACGTAACTAGAGGAGCTTTATCTTTAGCTATGTGCTAGGCTATCGCGTCCACCTCTGAGACGTTCTCTCGTATGGTGTCGCCTCCGTTCATGGGCTGTTGTCACTTGTCGAACCTTGCTTCTCACTTTGAACTTTCAGCACAGCATGGTTGTGTTGTGGGTGGTGAGAAAGCTTCTGGATTTGAATCGCCAGCAACGAGAGCGACAGACGGGTGGAGTCACATGACTAGAGGCGCTGTAGCGGTCTTAAAGGGGCATGAACATTGCCGCAGACAAAAGGCTTTTCTTTTTTTATTCATCGAATTTACCGACATGGGCAAAATGATTTCGGTCATTGTAATAAATTTCGGTAACGGTAAATTTTCGGTTTATCGCCCAGCCCTATGCTGTAGCATGGCTTTTTTTGCCGTGGGTGTCAAATATTTTACTTTGTTTTCAGAGTGCTTACAGACCTCTTGGTTTTGCCTCAAAATAATTGTCTGCAAAGCAGTCTGTGCCATCCGCATCATTGATGTGCAGGAGTAGCTTGTTGGTAATAAATAGCTGCAAGAAGTCCGCTGTTTGCCGCAGCATCCAGTGGTCCAGCGCTCGCAGTGAAAGTCTTGTCTGGCAGCCCGAACCATCCCCAAACATTTCGAGATGCACGCCCACTAAATTCCAGAAATATAAACATGGACAAACTTGACATTCTTCCAGATTCTGTCTCTTTGCATTGTTTTGAAGTTACTCCTGCAACTTTTCCACTTCTTCGATCCTCCCCATTGTCTGAAAAAGAAGTGTATATTTTGATTTGAAATAATGACCTCAACATACCAATACATTTGTTTATCATCTGAACTGGATTATTTTGAAACAACATTTGGGTTGGACATCTGGGATTTGTTGTTGTGTATATTCAGAGTAATCCTTTTCTTGTATATAGCTAAAGCAATAGTCGCTGGCCTTGAAAATGGGTACAAGACTTGACCAAATTAAGATGCCATAAGGTCTAATTTGCCCCTTCTCTACCACAACTGATTTAGAGGCCATTAGTAACAGATTTGAGAAGACCACTTTTAAAGATATGAAGCCAGAGCTCGGCACCGGACCCATTTTAATTATTTATTATAATTTTAATGTATTATTGAGCAAATGACACAATATGTCAGTAGTGATTACCACAGAAGTCATGTCAAAATAGTGCAAATTCTGAGGTCGACTTCAAATCAGACAGGCGGAGACGAGCGCCAGAGAAGAGATGAGAATCAGAAGAGATGTTGAAGAAGCTAATAACAAAAAAAACAAAAAAACACATCAAATCTCCATGTAGTAGCAACGGGGATGGCTCATGGGGTCAGGAGAAGTGAGCGGGAGATGGGGAGTATGAGGTGCCGTTGGGGACAAAAATCAGGAATCGCTTCACACTTCTGAAATGTACTCTTACACACCAGTGAAATTGTTGTTGCTCATGCATACTTATGAAACGCTATCATACATACGAGTGAAACGCTCTCATACACACTAGTGAAATAGTTGTTGCTCATACACTCGTCAAATGCGCTCATACACATAGGTGAAACATTCTCATACACACCAGTGAAAGGCGCTCAGGCACAATTGTGAAATTATTGTTATTCATAAATACAACTGAAACATGCTCATGCCCATACACGAGTGAAATGCTTTCATACAAACACCCACACTGTTGAAAATGCTGTCATGAACACAAGATCGCTTACAAATACTAAAATGTAAAAATTAATCATTTATTTAGCAGGGATGCATGGTGGGCGACTTGTTAGCACGATGGTCTCACAATGCAGAGGTCGCGGGATTGATTCCGGCTTTCCTGTTTGGAGTTTGCATGTTTCCCACACGCCTGCGTGGGTTCTCCGGTTTCCTCCCACATTCCAAACACATGCATGGCAGGTTGTTTGGACACCCTAAATTGGTGTGAGTGTGAGCGCGGATGGTTGTTTGTCTTTGTGTGACCTGCGATTGGCTGGCAACCAGTTTAGGGTGTACCCCACCTACTGCCCCAAGATAGCTGGGATAGGCTCCAGCACCCCCCGCAACCCTTGTGAGGAGAAGCCGTACAGATAATGGATGGTGGGATGGCATTCATAATGGACGGCCGCCACGGTGGGCGACTTGTGAGCACGATGGTCTCACAATGCAGAGGTTGTGGGATCGATTCCGGCTCCGGCCTTCCTGTGTAGAGTTTGCATGTTCTCCCAAGCCTGCGTAGTTTTCTCTGAGTTCGCCAGTTTCCTCGCACATTGCAAAAACATGCATCCATTTACTCTGATGCCAATGTTTTCTGTACCTTATGGCAGATTTTTCTCTTTGCCGAAGACTATTAGCACTTGTAGAGCGAGGACCTGTGCCATAGTCGTCAACTGCACCCTAAAATCTGATCATTTTGTATTTTAGACATTACACACTACACAGTTAAAGATGGTCCAAAAAAGAAAAATGGATTAATGTATTTCAACTTACATAATACTCTTTAAAGAGCTGACCAGCTCATTCCCAGAGGTACGTATTGGGGCGTATTGGTCGTCTTTACAGAAGACTCCAGGAGGTAACTCAGGTTTGACCTTCAGCCACAACAGAGTGTTGGGTGTGAGTGCTTCCAAGTCGTTGAGGTCGGAAGATGTCCTTGTGATAGGCCTGCTGTTTATAACTGCTTCAGCCTCACCAAGCAAGGTATATTGACTTTCTTCACCCGAAATTTGTTCTTTTACAGTGACATTCAGGATTTTTCTCACAGACCAAATAAGTCGCTCACAGCTTCCTCCGTGGTGGGAACCTGCTGGGGGATTGCTATGCCACTGAATACCTTTTTGCAGCAAGTGTTTCTCGATTTACTTAGTGTTCCATTCTTTGATTGATTTCTTCATTTCACTGTCAGCTGATCTAAAGTTGGTTCCGTTATCAGAATACATCTCTCTCACTTGTCCTCTTCTGACAAGAAATCTTCGGATTGCGTTGAGACAAGCATCTGTGTCACGTGAAGATGCAATTTCCAGATGTACGGCTCGTACAGCGAGACATGTAAAAATCACGCCGTATCTCTTTACTTGTCCTCTAACCCTACTTACTTAGAATGGACCAAAATAATCAACGCCAATTCTCTTGAAAGGCGGATCGTCAGGTAGCACTCTTCTGATGACTCTAGCAGCTCGAGGTATCCAAAACTGTTGATGCATTTACAGCACTAAAAAACCAAACTTTTATAACAGCTAAACCAAACGTTTCCAATGTAAATTTCCACCTTTATATAGTGTAGAAAGGCATCCTGAAGCCTGGAAAGTCATTAATTTGATTGTCCAGTATTTCCTTCATGAGATATTGCAACACTTAGAAAAAGTGTACAGCGCCAGCAGACAATGAATTTTCAGCACTAAAAAAAACGAAACTTCATTAACAGCTAAACCAAACGTTTCCAATGTAAATTTCCACCTTTATATAGTGTAGAAAGGCATCCTGAAGCCTGGAAAGTCATTAATTTGATTGTCCAGTATTTCCTTCATGAGATATTGCAACACTTAGAAAAAGTGTACAGCGCCAGCAGACAATGAATTTTCAGCACTAAAAAAACGAAACTTCATTAACAGCTAAACCAAACGTTTCCAATGTAAATTTCCACATTTATAGAGCGTAAAAAGGCATCCTGAAGCCTGGGAAGTCATTAATTTGATTGTCCAGTATTTCCCTTATGAGATAATGCCTCACATGGCTGCCACGATGGCCGAGTGGTCTAAGGCGCCGCGTTCAGGACCCAGTCTCCCCAGGAGGCCTGGGTTCGAATCTCGAATTTTTTTCGGCTGCCAGGATGGCCGAGTGGTCTAAGGCGCCGCGTTCCGGACCCAGTCTCCCCAGGAGGCCTGGGTTCGAATCTCGAATTTCCCCATTGTGGGACTAATAAAGGCATTATTATTGCTGCCAGGATGGCCGAGTGGTCTAAGGCGCCGCGTTCAGGACCCAGTCTCCCCAGGAGGCCTGGGTTCGAATCTCGAATTTCCCCATTGTGGGACTAATAAAGGCATTATTATTATTAGATTAGCCATCATGTGGTTCCTTCCAGCGTGAGCTGTAATCTCATGAATGTATCTCAGGACTAGCTTTGTGTTATGTGAATCCTTGGCAAGATGGCTTGCTGTTTTGCTGTTTCAGGCATGGCTGCGTGGCTCAACTGTCCACCAACCCTCATGACACCATCTTGAAGTACTATATTGAACTTGTAAAGTGGGCTACTTTTCTTCACCCTTTTTTGTTTTTCAAATATGGCTAAATCTTTTTTGAAACTTCGCCTTTGACAGTATTTCACAAGTTCTCTTTCTGCTTTATCCAAGTCGTCGCAGGTCAAATACTTTCCTTTGACAGTTCTCTTGAATAAATTCATCTTGCCTTCTTCACCTAATGTGATTAACTCCTTTCTATTTTCCTTTACTCTGTCAGTAAGTCTTTCAGCTTTAGAAACCAGGCTACGGCCTGCTTCAATGCTGTCCAAGACGAATAATGGTTCATCCACTGGCCCAGAGAATCTTTGGGCTACAGTGACTGAATTACATGCACTTGAGTCACTCATTTGACCTCCTGGTCATTAATTGGTAATTTGAAGTGGTTTTTGTGTTTAACTAAATTCCTGGACACTGCCTGATTTTTTTCAGAGCTGTACAACCACTAGAAAGGGTGGTTCCCACAATGTGAGTTTTGCTCAGGTGGCCCAACAATGTCACAAAAACAAGTAGGGGGGTGTGTGTGTGTTTGTATGTATAAGCTACATGTTGGGGACCAACATCGGACAGCACACCCACTGTAAGGGACCAAAATTTTTGTGGGGACCAAAAATCTGGGCCCCACAAAAAAGAGCATTGAATTCAGTGATAAGAAGCTCAGGGGGAGGTCCTGTCAAAGTTTCAGGGCTTCCCAGGAAGGTCACAAAAACAAGACGAGTGTGCTAGAAATGTGTGTGCGGAAAAATTACTCAGGATCGCTGTCTAGTGGTCGGTCCCGGTACTGCACTTACGCACACTTCACACACTCGGCTGGTCTGCGCATGTGCAGGACAGTCTGCTTTATGTCAGGCAGCCACCCTCCCCTCCCCCACAGCCCAACCCGAAAAATTGAGATGTTAGTTAAGTATTTATTCCTATTATTGAGTGAGATTACATATTTTTACTTGGCAGCTGGCACAACAGCTAAGCTTGGAGCACAGTTATTGCAAAATAAAATAAATAAACAGTAACAACAATAACGATTGTTAATATTGTTATACTTTATAGCGTAACCTATTTATACTAATTTTCTGTATGCAATTTCAAGTGCAACTAATATAGTTGTGCATATAGATAGCCACCAAACTCCATACATTAGATAAAAATAAGAGCCACGATGTTAACCAATTAACAGTTCAAGAAAAAAGCAGACATCCAAGAACTTGCTTTGTTACTTTTGCGTGGCCAGAACTACAAACCCCAAAGCAGAGCAAACCCAAAACATCAGAGAAAGTACAATACTTTTGTCAAGGAGTGGTGCTGCTGCTTTGCGATCGCTGCCACCATAGTGAACGCGCTCCCACATTCGTGCACATGCCACACACCTGTTTTCCACGTCCTGTCAGTCCACTCCGTCGGTCCGCATTTATTTCGTTGGTCAGCCATCACGGTTGGGTGCGCACTAGATCGCTGTTAAACCATCTTCTACGCCACAGTCCTCGTGTTCAACAAACATTTCTCCCGAATTCGCCTACCATGCACAACTCTCCACTTTCAAACCGAGCGCCGCTGTTACTTCCGGGTTTTTAGCGCCAAGCACTTGACGCTAGCGTGTGACGTCATGGCGAAATACTAGGTTTTAAAATAAAAATTTTCTTTTTTTTGTACAGTCTAAGTGCATGGGGTTATGATAGATCGAATGAGTATACCTTTATGTACTCACTAACATTTATGTTGATCATAAAATGTTGTTTTGATGAAGAAAACTGTTATTTTTTAGAATCAATTGGCTTAGGGCACTTGGGCAAACTACGGCCCGGGGGCCACTTGTGGCCCGTTAAACGTTTCAATCCAGCCCCCCAAACTTGAAAAAAATTAAATGAATAAGCCTTGTTAATGGTTTATTTTCTAAATACTGTGGTTTTTCAAAGACATATATATTGTTGTAATGCTTTTGTTCACTTTCGTTTAAAATTAAATGTATTTTAGGACTCATTGTGCCCCCCCCCTCCCAATCAAAAAGTTTGCCCATCCCTGGCATAGTGGATGGGCCGAGGAGTTTAAAAGGCACACATCATGCATTTTTCAGTCAGTTTTAGCCAGGGCTTGGTATGGGGAAGACCAGCTGGTTTACATGTAATCATTAAATTTTCCCAAGTTTTATTTAAGTTAATTGGACAAAACAAAAAAAACGCAATATTCTTCTGCCAGAGAGTATGTAATATTCTTCTGCCATTTTATTGTAGAGGGCCATTTTGAGCCCCTAACAATATTATTCAACCAAGAGATCATGAGTCGTCGCCCACTTACTTTCTGAAGTCAGCTGGGATGTCACGGCTGTGACCCTCGTGAGGATAAAGTGGTTCAGATGGAAAAGTAGGACTAAGGGCTTTTTCTCAGGTTTCCATGCGCAAATCCATGTATATTAGGTTAATTGGAGACTCTAAATTCTCTACTCATCAAATGACATTCGTGACCCTGATGGATAGATAAAATAGATTATTAATCTGCCATGGGAAGTCCAAGGTGTCTGGTAGAAAGAAATGCATTCATACACTCATTACACAGTCAACCAAGCAAAGACACAAAGCCTAGGGCAGGGGCGGGCAAACTTTTTGATTGGAGGACCACAATGGGTTCTAAAATATGACAGAGGGGCCGGACCAGGAGCAGATGGATGGAGTGTTTTGGAAACCTCACCTCATCTGAGAAAAAAAATACATTTAATTTTAAATGAAAGTGAATAAAAGCATTCCAACAATAATATTTGTCTTTGAAAACCACAGTGTTTAGAAAATAAAACATTAACAAGGTTTATTCATTAAATTTTTTTCAAGTTCGGCGGCCCGGATTAAAACTTAACGGGCCGCATGTGGCCCCCGGGCCGTAGTTTGCCCTCGCCTGGCCTAGGGCATAAACACATACATGTAATATCCAATCCGCTTATTCTCACAAGGATAGCGTGCTGGAGCCTACCCAGCTGTCAACGGACAGTAGGCGGGGCACACCCTGAAGTGGTTGCCAGCCAATCGCAGGGCACGCAAAGACGAACAACCATCTGCGCTCAAACTCACTCACAAATGCAACCTCCACACAGGAAAGCTGGGTCCCGGGATCGAACCCTGCACCTTGGGACTGCGAGCCGGATGTCCTAACCAGTCTTAACTCATTAAATACCAGCCATTTTCACTGGAGCAACCCGCTCAATCCCAGCGTTTTCCTGGGTTTTGACTAATATTGCAAGGCCCACAGAATATAGTATTCTAATGCTATATAGACATGGAGCACACCCGAAGAAAGATGAGCCTCTCTTCTTTCAACAGAAAAAAAATGTTTGTTCCTATCTTTTTCCATTCTTGAGCAATCAGCATTTGAAAATAGCTAAATTTCATGAAAACTCCAATCCCTGGGGAAAAAACTGAGAAAATGAGCTTTGTAAACTGATGCATTTTGACCATAATTTGAATTTTGACACTATTATTTATGGCTTTTATGACACCTCTAACATCTAAATAATGCATGCCTTCTATAAAATAACAAAAAAAAGCACAAAAAATGTTTTTGATAAAATAAATTTATTTGCACATAACACTAAACGACTGAACTGTTGAACTATGTACAAAAATGAAATACATCAGTGTCATACATACTTTTTTTTTGTGTGATATAAAATAAAACAGTTGCCTTGATGCAAGGGCACACAACATAGTTCACACCACATTCTTGTTTCACTCCGTTTGCCTTTGCGCAAACAGACCCGACACTTTCGTTGTGGTCTGGCTTTGCTGGTCCGTGGAAAATAGGCGAGCTTGTGTTTGTCCACTGGGGTTTGTGTGAAAATAATTGTCTGGGAAGTGATTGCTGGCATCCGCGATGTGCTGCAGAAGCTCATCCGTGAGAAACAGCTGCAGGAAATCAGCTGGCTCCTCAGACTCCAAATGGGCAGCGGCATTCAGTGGTCCAGGGGTTGCTGTAAAGTCGATTTTCCTCGGTTGCCATCCAGTGTGACGCCATCCGGAACCACTGCTTCCTGATGCACAACCTGTAAATTACAGAAATATAAACAATTGGAAATATATATTTATTGCTGCATTTTATTGCTGGCGTGTGAAGTTTCATATTATAATTTACCTTTCTTTACACCAACAAGACGAGGAGGAACTTTCTTGCCGCGGGATGCACAATCTGTGAATTTTAGAAAGTATGCATGATTACCACACCATTCAGTATTGTTGTTTCCTCGTCGGGGAGGAGATGCGCTCGCGCGTAACTGCACATTTACGCGACATTTTCTGCCCGCAAGATGCATGATATGTACAATAAAAGCATGAGGGCTAAAACCACATGTTCAATGGTAACTTGCGAGCGTTTACTTCCTCGTCGGCGAGGACTTACGCTCGCGTGTAATTGTGCAATAGGCGCCCGGACGAGAAAGTCAGCGAGCAAGCTTGCGTCTAACTGCACATTTACGCGACATTTTCTGCCCGCAAGATGCATGATATGTACAATAAAAGCATGAGGGCTAAAACCACATGTTTAATGGTAACTTGCGAGCGTTTACTTCCTCGTCGGCGAGGACTTACGCTCGCGTGTAATTGTGCAATAGAGGCGGCCGGACGAGGAAGTCAGCGAGCAAGCTCGCTTCTAACTGCACATTTACGCGACATTTTCTGCCCGCAAGATGCATGATATGTACAATAAAAGCATGAGGGGTAAAACCACATGTTCAATGGTAACTTGCGAGCGCTTACCTCCTCGTTCGGGGGGATCTGGTGAGGACTCTCAGCTGCTTTGGCTATTGTCCGAAGGCAGGCGATGCAGGCCGCAAGGCACGCGCACCCTCTTTAGACGCCGTTTTGTTGTGACGACGACGAAGCGTCATCCTCTCAACCAAAGCGTCTCCATCGCCTTGATGCTTTTAGGAAGCTTTTTTTTACAAAAAAGCATTCCTCGATCGTCATTTGCTTGGAGGATTTCATTGCTAACGCTACTAATGCGACTGCTGCTAGTGCTGCCGATGCTGCTGCTACCCACGCTGCTCTCCACACTTATAAGTCTACCCCAGGATCCCGCCCCCCCATTTGTACCTCTGGTGCAGATTCAAGGCGGATCTTTTGCACCTCTGCCCCCTGCTGGGTGATTTTTACATGATTCACAATGCGGACAAGGCTGATTCTCAGTCAGAGGTTGCATCAGACCCTTATGTACACTATGACGTAAAAAAGACAGGAAACGTACTTATACGTCTTTGGTAGAGGGCGCCATTGCATTAAAAGACGTCTTTGTACGTCTAAGGGAGTAAATGAGTTGAACAAAGTACAGGGTCCTTCACCTGACTACAGATGATCTTCTGGGGACTTTATTTGGTTTTAATCACTTTTGGGGTCTGTATCTATGCACACTCCCTGGTTTTGCTACCTTCCCAGGTACCACATACACACTGCTTAGTTTCTCTGCCTTCGTGGGTACCACATACATATTGCTTGGTTTCTCTGCCTTCCTGGGTACGACATACACACTGCCTGGTTTTGCTACCTTCCTGGGTACCAGTCACACAAACGTCAGACGACTCAGCACATACCGACTGTCTCAGCACTACACACTTTCACTCCAAGGCAGTGCTGTGAACCAACTTACTGACAAGAGGTAGTATTTAGAATTTTAAAAAGTGCTTGAAAGGTTTTGTTCATGTAAAACCAACAGATTATGACATTATTATTATTATTTAAATCAGTATTAAACAGCATCAGCATAGGTTAAAGATATTATACAGACTATATACGATAAAAAAATACTAAACCACCCTTGCTTTTCCGTCATTTCTTGTATAAGTTAACACACAGATGTATAACATTTGTTTATACAAATATAACGATTAAAAAGTAGCTGATTAGAGTTTTAATTTTGTATTCATTAATCTGTAATAAAAATGGACATATTTTGGTTAATAAAATTAACAAGAAATAAAAGTAAAGGGTGTTCTAATACTTTTTTCAAGATTGTCCTAACATACATTTAATGTTTACAGTATATGTCTTCGGAAGAAGGGCAGCATTAGATTTTTTTTTTGTTCTCTCTCTTTGACTTCTGAATTTGAATTTCTGTCACAGATGTGCTTGAATTCTATTTTGGATGATTTGTGTTAAACTGCACAAATATTTGAAGAGCCATAGAATTCAAGAATCACACCAGTGCTGCTACTCCTCCGAACGGGTGAACGCCCTTGATTAACAACCTGCGTTGAGGTGGCTTTTGAGATTCGTGGTGTGGGAGAAAAATCTCTGAAGGCATTCTTAGACTTCAAGAGAGGGTCCACAATTTTCAAAGATTCACTTCCGTCTGAATCAGAGGCCTCACTTGTATCCGGAATATATTCATCTCCACTGTCATCTGAGTTGGAGTAATAATGCTTATCCATTCCAAAGTCAGCCTGTTTTTTTAATCTAAAAAACAACAACAACAACGAAATATAAAGGATAGAAGGCAGGAGACCAATAAAATATATGCAATTTGCTTGTAAGATTCCCTGAAATCTATATGGGTTGTTTACCTGTATACTTTTGGTCCTCCTGAGCCTTGGGATAGTAATATGGTCTGGGTCTGAGGCACAAAGTTCAGGGGCAGGATTTGACAATGATTCGTCAGAATCTGTGTCGTTATTCCAAGGAAGATTCAGCCCATATTTTTTGTCCAAGGGAGGAGACTGGGTTGCATCAGAGTCCAAGAGAAAATTGAGAACCCATTAAATACTTAATCCCCAGAGGAATCTGCACAGAAAAAGGTCTTAATTCTATTTGAAAAAAAAAAAAACTAAAATATTGATGAATGATATTATGACAAAATAATGTAATAACAAAATTAGAATGATTTTAGGAAATTATTTGCAAAACCAAAACATTGTGGTACGATAATAATGCATATAATTATTCTACGCAGCTATATTTAACAAAAACACTTAATTGACCGTAACAAAAAGCTCCCGGGAGGAAAACTACATTAAATGTTTTTTTAACAGGGCAGTGAAAATATTGGAAAATAAAAAAAATAATGAATAAAATAATATGAAAAAAGAATTCAATGTGTATCGATGGACCCATATGAAATACTTATATCGCTATGTACTTATCAGCCATATCGCCCAGCCCAATATGTAACTGCAACGTCAAAACCTCGGGCCATAACAGGATTGTAACATGGGATGCATATCTTCATTCCTAAATTTGTAGATCCCGAGGAGGCTGCTCAATGGTCCTGGTAATGTAAACCTCAACCAATTCGGTCACAGCCAATGTTCTCCATCCTTGTTAAGAAGTTTTGAAATGATTTAATAGATATACTATTGCAAACTATACCAGAATTTTATACATTTTAAACTTTTGATCACAATTTTACCTATTTTCTAAAAATCTGAAGAATCCACATGCCAAATCACCTGCTGTGGACACATAGGTTCTGTTCTGACAGATAATTCAGTTACAGGTTGTGTACTTAAAGCCAATAAGAGGGCAATGCAGCAGTCGACAGCCTGACGAAAGCTTAAGTCTCCCAATGAGAGAACTGTAGTGGCTGGTAGGTTCTTAGATTGTAACATAGTAAAGACATACACTACGCATAACTGTATATCATATGATGATGAGGGAAAATATTATTAGCTACGATTTATGTCCAGATATATTAGAAAACTTGTCCAACCAGCACAGGTCTATCTAACTGTAATTTTAACATCTCAAGACACGACAGGATGACCACATGATACGCATACCTCCTTTTCAGAGTCTGTCAAACCTTGAGAAGGCTGCTTCGACGTTCTGGTGGCATCAACCTCAGCCGATTCAGTCATTGTCGGTTGTCCTCCATCCTAATGAACAAGTTGAATATTAATTTAATGAATTAAAAAAAAGAAAATGGATCAGAATTTTACACATTTTAAAGAACAAGTTCACGAATGAAACAAAACCAATTACTTTAGCGCATGACAATTAATCTTCAGTAGAGATATGTTGTGACTGATATTTCAGTCACAGGTTGTCTTTTGAACGCCACCAGGGCCGCAATGGAGCACAGGACAGCCAAAAGTCTTCTTGTCGGACAGCTGTAGTGGCTGGTAGGTTCTAAGATTATAACATAGTAAAGGCACATACAACTCCTAACTGTATTTCATATGATAATGAAGGAAAAGATGATTAGCTATGATTTATGTCAACAATAAAAATGGCTCTACGGGGTCCCCACGAACGCAAACCTGACAGTTGGGTGTCAGATGGCCAACATACCTGACTCGCAATTCAACTCAACTGGACCCCACAACACAAGAAAAAGCTGAGTGAGCCTCAAACCAGACATACACATTCACTGACAAATATCCTGTGACACCAGATATATTAGAAGTCTTGTCTAATCAGCACACGTCTATCTAACTGCAATTTTAACATCTCGAGACACGACAGGATGAGCACACGATACGCATACCTCCATTTCTGAGTCTGTAAAGCCTGGAGGAGGCTGCTTCGATGTTTTAGTAGCATCATAAATTTATTGAATTAATTATATTTGAGGTTGGATTAGATTTTTACACATTTTAAGCCTTAGCCACCCAAAACAAAACATAAGCTCATGAATGAAATAAAACTAATTAATTTCGCCCATGCCAATTAATCTTCTGTAGACACGTGTTGTGACCAGTGTTGTTTTTGGCAGGCATTTTAGATTTTGTCCAAGTCATTTGGACAAAGTGCTGATTTGTTTACATCACATTTAGTCATCCCAATTCGTTATAGTTTTAGTCCAGTTTTAGTCAACGAAAACTAAAAAAAGGGTTTTAGTCCAGTTTTAATCGACGGAAACGCAAAAAAAGTTTTACCCTAGTTTTCGTCAATTTATTCACAAAGGTTTTAGTCCAAGCGGCACGGTGGCCCAACTGGTTAGCATGATGGCCTCACAATATTGAGGTCGTAGGTACGATTCTGGCTCCGGCCTTCCTGCGTGGGTTTCCTCTGGGTAATCCGGTTTCCTCCCATATTCTTAAAACATGCATGGCAAGTTGCTTGGACACTCTAATTGCCCCGAGGCATGAGTGTGAGCGTGGATGGTTGTTCGTCTATGCATGTCCTGCGATTGGCTGGACACCAATTCAGGGTGTACCTCGCCTACTGCCGAAGACAGCTGGGATAGGCTCCAACACCCCCCGCGACCCTAGTGAGGAGAAGCGGTACAGATAACGGATGGATGGATGGATGGATGGGTTTAAGTCCATTTGAGTTAAAACAAGGCATTCAAGGTTTCCACCCAATAACAAAGACTTTTGGATGGACTACTAAGGATTCTTCATCACAAACAGAAAAAAGTGGCAACAGTGGAATCAATACTCACTGCTCCAAAATAAGCAGAGAAGCAAAACATTTTGTTGGGCAACTGTTGTGGCTTTATTTCACTAAAAGCAACATAAAATAATTTATGAACCACATGCTAACAATTTTGTCTAGTCAACGAAAAAAATTCATGTACATCACGTCATGTTTTCGTCATAAAAGAACCTCGTATAGCTTGTCATCGTCATTAAAAAAGGGGCGTTAACGAAGTATTTTCGTCATAGTCATCAGTGACGAAAACAACACTGGTTGTGACTGATATTTCAGTCCCAGGTTGTCTCCTGAACACCACCAATTGGGCAAGGGCGCGCAGGAAAGCCTGGGGTCTTCTATTTTTACAGTATAGAAAGGCTAAATATCAAATTGAAACAGTGTTTTATATCATGAATATACAGGGTTGGTGCTGGTTCTGGTAGGGAAACCACAACATAAAGATGTCCTTAATTAGTCCCACAATGGGGATATTTGCAATATGGCATATGATGGCCTAACAGGGCCACCGCCCAGAAAGGAGTAACGCAGAACTTTGTAATACTGTCACTCCCTGACCAGTTCGTTGTTCCTGCAGAGCCAAACTTTGACTCAGACCCACAAATTTGAATTACAGATAGTGGACAATGGAGAACTCCCCCAGTCAGTCAGCATGTTCAACTTCCATAGAAACCTCACATACATTTATTAGATTGCCAAACTAATTGGAAACTACATCACCAGAACACCACAAGTGGGCTCTGTTATTGTACTTAAAGATGCATCTTACAAACCTGTGTTCTCCAAGGCCAGCTGGTCCATAGTCTTAAGTTATTTCTTCGCCAACATCAATGTCTCGGAGCGCAAACAGACAGAGGTGTGGTCTGTCCTCTGTTGTCATCTTCTTCATTTTACAGTTGGGGTGCATGTGGTCATCATTAACCAGTCTTCCCAGACTGCCATCTTCTTGAGCTGCATCAACACTTAAAATAGATTAAAAAAAAAAAAAAACAATTATTCAATCAATGTCAGAAATTAATCTTTGAGACAATCTTGTGTACACAAAACATAAAAATAGGAAATCCACAATTTTTAAATCTAAATCAAATCATACAAGAAATTTCTATTGGAATCAGACCCTATTAACAGCTTGTCTTTGAGACTTCATGATCTATATTTTCATTTGTACAGATTCAACGCATGAATAAAAGTAATTATACATTTTTGCTTAGAGAATGATTTTTCCCCTAACACTTATGGGATGAGTATGTGTTTATTTTTTTAAATAAAAACAAAAATAAGATAACATCTCAATCTTTGCCTCACCTCCAAGTTTTTTCTTGCCGGCGGAAGTCAAACAAAAAGACAGTGCCTCTTCCATCCATCTTCCTGCGTTGAGATTCATCAGAATCTATCAATTTTCCTCTGTACTCCATAATAAAGAATAAAGTCGTCTTTCCTGAAAGGGGCCTTGGTAAATACTCCTCGACCTAGTTAACAGGGAAATCAAGTTAGCTTCGTCATATTTTTAAGCACACAAATAAGGAGTCATCATATTCATTTGTGCCACTATACTAATGTAGGGTGGTTTGAAACATTGCTTCTTGTGAGGGATAGAGCAGAGCCCTTCTTTATGATTTTAAAGGAACAGACCAGCCAAAATTCATTTTCCAGCATTGCATTAGCCAGTATGTATTAGGACTGAAAGTACAAATGTCAATTGCACCTGGTTACGTAAAAAAAAAACTTTAAGATTATTTAGTTTCAAAACAATGACATACACTGTACACAGTCATATTGGATCGCGTCACGTGATCTCTGTGACGTATTACGTGCTTTACACTAGACTATCAATATCGGACTTGTTCACCGGTCTATTGTGGTATAAAAATGCCGGAGGGCGTCATCAAGTACAGCCTTAATTTAGATAGAACTCCTACCATCAGGTTTCACACTCACTGAAATAACTTGAAACTGACAAAAGTGGCAAAAGAAAAGGTCAAGACACTCTTAATGTAAAATAACCACTTAAAAAACGATGTCAGCTTGGTTATCAGAAAACAATAATATATCTTAGCAAAAGCGTTAACTTCATACCTTTAAATTAGTTTATATACTTCGCTTCTAACTCTGCAGTCTTGTCCAGACCCTTGACTGCATGTTCAATAGTATCCTGCTTTGGGGACTTCCTGCATCTCAGGGAAGGCATTGTTTATTCTATAAAGAAAAAAGACAGTATTGTGTTGAGAATTATTAATACTATGGGCTAAATGGAGTTTTAACAATATTAGTGTAAGAAAAATAAATTATAAATTAAAAAAATATCAATTCCTCCATCCCAATTAACGATTTCAACCATAATAGTTTATATTGAAGTTTAAACAGACACAGACAGATTTATGCAGTGTGACTACAAAAATCTTACCAAAATTGCATTCACAGTAACCTTTGCTTTAAGAATCATGTAATTAACCAGTGAACATCGTGTCTTACACAAAAATTAATGACAGAAATTATCATGGTACTTGCATTCTGTGGTTCTATAACAAAAGTGCAAGCTGTTAGCTCCGCAAAGCTAACGCAACAAGCTAGCGTCCCTCGTGCTCACATTCAATGCAAACCTGACCACCGGATGACAATACGCGTCGGTTTAGTTCTTTAAATGAGTAAAAGCACCATGACGTTTTATAATTATTCAATGCTTAACTGGAGCTCGTCAATTATGTCGATGTAGGAGCACATGTTTGCTAGGCCAGTGTTGTAGGCCCACATCCATGGTGCTACTTTGTATAGTGTTTTCCACACAACTATCTCTAACTATGAACAAATGCACTCGACGCATGTTTTGAAAAAAAACCAACGAAAAACACTTACCTCTCCGTTTCAACAGCAGTTCGAACTTCGAAGTGGTGATATTCTCCAGCGTTAAGCACCTGCTCGAACTGCGAATAGGTCAAATTCAACAGCGTCTTTTTTCTGTCTTAATAAGGACGCGATGAGAGGAGGAGCGCTTGCCTTTTCGTCAGCACGCCCCGCGCGGGTGGTGCTGCTTTATCACTCTCTATCTGTGCCCGCCCGCCGGCACGTTGATAGAAAAATAATATTCCTTCAAACATTACTTTCATCTTCTTAACGTTTTGTAGTGAATTTAACAGGTTCACCACTTTTTTCAAATACACCAATGGAAAACAGGTCTTAATTGAGGAAACATACAAAGAGCGTCTCACAAACACCTGATGATGAGCAATGTAATTTGATCACGTTTTTTGTCACTGCCTGGACGTTGGGTTCACTGGCCTGGTGGCAGTGGCTTGTAGACACTGTCACTGAGTGGGAACGGATCTCAAGGTGGGTCAAACTAACCCAAGCAGTGGATCGGTCCGTTTTTTAAATTTATTAATTTTTTTATTTTATGTATTTATTTATTATTTAATACAAGGGCTTCGGCTCACTACCAGTGGGCGGGACCAAAGAATTTGGGTTTCCTTTGAGCTAGGAGGCAGTCAAAGGCAGTCCAATCCCCGGCAACATAAAGCGCCTAGCTCTGGGGACATGGAATGTCATTTCTCTGGTAGGGAATGAACCCGAGCTGGTGTGTGACTAGACCAGTGGTTCTCAATTATTTCCTGTCATGCCCCCCCTACCAAGAAGAAAACGATTCGCACCCCCCCACCACAATTTTCTTTTACATTTCGTACTAATGTACATGTTCTTTGCATATTAATGTTAGATTGTCAATAAAATATCTTACCTTAACAAAGCTAAATTGATAAAAATAAAATATCATTTTGAGAACGACTATTGTGAGGATCTCGAAACTCAGTACTCTGTGGTGCTAATATTGATGAGATGATAAATATGTTGAAGCCACAGAACAAAAAGATTAGATATTGTTTGGAAATTAATGACGTACATAAAGGAATATCAGCCTTGATTGGAGTACATTACTGCATTTAAATTTTTAATAAAAATGAAACAATTATTGATGTTATGACCACTATGAAGAATTTAAAAAACAATATATAGGGATAATTATAGTTTTCATTTTGTTATGTGTAGTCTGTTCATGTTGCATTATTTTTATGACAAAGACGATGGTTAATCGTAGGTTTGTTGCCCAAATGTACCATTACAACCTGATTAATGTTGAGAATGACGAACTCAAACTGGACACTGAAACGTAAAAACACATGGACTTCTTGCCCCTGTCCTCACACGTGCACACACACACACACCATACACGAAGATCCGGGAGGTAAGGACGGCTGTCCTACAGGATGCGGATGGAAGAACAACTGCAGCGGAACAATGCCAGGGATGTCTGGAGGGGCCTGAAGACCATCTCAGGCCACGGACAAGCAGGTAAGACCCAGAAGGGGGGGGGGGCTTCAGTGGGCAAATGAGTTGAACCTATTTTTCAATAGGTTTGATCAAATGTCTGACCCCGCTCAGGCTTCCCTGATGCAGCCCCCACCCACCCCTCCTGCCACTGCGAACAAGACCCTCTCTCCCCCTCTCTCGCCCCTCTCTCTCTCCACAGGCTCCAGTTCCCAGCCTCATCAGACAACCACCACTTCCTCCTGCTCAGCCTTGTTCCTCACAACATCTCAGGTGAAGAACCAGCTGAGGAAGATGAAGGCGAGGAAGGCGGCAGGCCCAGATGGGATCAGCTCCCAGCTCCTCAAATCCTGCGCAGACCAGCTGTGTGGAATCGTCCAGCACATGTTCAACCTGAGCTTGAAGCTGGGCAGAGTCCCCCAGCTGTGGAAAACATCCTGCCTGGTTCCGGTTCCAAAGACACCCCATCCGAAGGAGCTCAACAACTTCAGACCAGTGCCGCTGACGTCTCATCTGATGAAGACCCTGGAGAGACTGGTCCTCGTCCATCTGCGCCCCCTGGTCAGCTCCTCAATGGACCCACTCCAATTTGCATACCAGCCTGGCATCAGTGTGGATGATGCCATCATCTACCTGCTCCACACTTCACTCTTCCACCTGGAGAAGGCGGGGGGCACGGTGAGGATCATGTTCTTTGATTTCTCAAGTGCTTTCAACACCATCCAGCCCGCCTTATTGGGAGACAAGCTGGAGCAGGCGGGAGTGGCCCACCACCTCATCACATGGATTCACAACTACCTCACAAACCGGCCACAGTACGTGAGAACACAGGACTGTGTGTCTGACGTGCTCCTCTGCAGCACGGGAGCGCCGCAGGGAACTGTGCTGGCTCCCTTCCTGTTCACCCTCTACACCTCGGACTACAAATACAATTCCACAACCTGTCACCTGCAGAAGTTCTCTGATGACTCTGCGATTGTCGGCCTCATCACTGACGATGACGATCGGGAGTACAGAGGGGTTACGCAGGGGTTCGTGGACTGGTGTCAGCAGAACCGCCTCCAAATCAACGCTGGGAAATCCAAAGAGCTGGTGGTGGATTTCCGCAAGCGTCGGCACTCTCCACCTGCACCAGTGAATATCCAGGGAACAGACATTGAGAGGGTCTCAACTTACAAGTACCTGGGTGTTCATCTGAACAATAAACTGGACTGGAGCGACAACACAGACGCTCTCTATAGGAAGGGTCAGAGCAGACTCTTCCTACTCAGGCGGCTGAGGTCCTTTGGCGTTCGGGGAACACTCCTCAGGAACTTCTATGACTCGGTGGTTTCATCAGTCATCTTCTATGGAGTGGTCTCCTGGGCAGGAGGCATCTCGGGCCGAGACAAAAAGAGACTGGACAAACTGGTGAGGAGGGCCAGCTCTGTCCTGGGCTGCTCCCTGGACTCTGTGGACTCAGTGGGGGGCAGAAGGATGACGGCAAAACTGTCATCAATGCTGGACAAACCAGCCCACCCATTCAATGACACTCTGAGAACACTTTACAGCTCCTTCAGTGACAGACTTTTACACCCTCGCTGTACCAAAGAGAGATTTCGCCGCTCCTTCCTGCCAACTGCTGTCAGACTTTTTAACAAGAACATTGGGTCAGGCCTACAAACGGGAGGGCATTAGTGCAATTGTGCAGTCCTAGGATGCAATATTAACTACTACTGTACTTTCAGCCAAGGGTGTACTTAAATATTGACCAATGATGTATTTTGTTTACCATTACAGTATTCTTATTACAATACTTCTATCACTGTAGTATTTCTACCACTGCAGGATGTTCACTATTACAGTACTTTTATCATTGCAGTACTTTTATCATTGCAGTATTTTTCTATCATTGCGGTACTTTTACTATTACAGTACTTTTACCATTGCAGTACTTTTACCATTGCAGTACTTTCATCATTGCAGTATTTTTCTATCGTTGCAGTACTTTTACTATTACAGTACTTTTACCATTGCAGTATTTTCTATCATGCAGTACTTTTCTATCATTTCAGTACTCTTACCATTACAGTACTTTTATCATTGCAATATTTTTATGATTGCAGTATTTTCAATCATTCAGTAGTTTTTATCATTACAGCGTTTCCCCCTCCGTATAATGGACAAACATTAGGAGTGTTTCCTTACACTTAGATACGTTTATACTGTGTATATTTGCATGCTTTTTCTGAATGTCTGCTGCTAATGTTATACATTAACGGCTACATTACGCCGCCGACTCTGTGTGATCTATATCTTTGCTGCTGTAACACCTCAAATTTCCCCATTGTGGGACTAATAAAGGACATCTTATCTTATCTTATCTCTCCTACAACGAGGCAAGGGCCTCCACCAAGTCACCCCAGGGACAAGTTTTATTCCCTGATGGTCATCAAATTATGAGGATCTCATTCTACGCCGGAAGGGAGGAGGGGAATTTTTCCCTAATGTGAGGTTTTCGCTCCTCCACTGATGATCACACTGTTGTATGATTTCATTATGATGATCTGTCTTAAAGCCGTAAGGACATGATTTTTAAATCCACAACAGGGGGGAAATGTAAGATGGGCTGAGGATAGGTAATCAGTTTGTGTATTCATAATCATGTTTTTATACACTCATTAATGTTGAACACACACAGAGACACTTACTTGTTATTTTAACACACACACACACAGACACCGTATCCTGAAGATGTGTTTAGTTAAACTGACCTTGGGTTATGATTTTCTGCCTGCTGGAGTCCCTGGTGATTAGTTATTGATGCTTTAGTTAAACTGACCTTTATACCGTGAGTTATTGATGTTTTCTGTCTCTTGGTGATTAGTTGTTGATGCTTTTCTGTCTTCTGGTGATTAGTTATTGATGAGTTAGTTTCAATAAAAAGGCAGAACGGAGGGTGAGAGTCAGAGGGTGTGCGGGATTGAACTGGCAAGACGGCTGTTTCACCTCCTGGCTCCCTCTCCCATTCTGAATGGCACAAAACGAAAACTTTAGTAAGTTATTTCAGTCTAAAAAAGGCGTCAGGGCATTTTTAAACCGGACAGTAAGTCGCCACTGTCTTGGTTCCTTTTTGTGCCTTGACCCATACCGGAATTATTGAAAGGATGCAGTCCTATTTACAGGCCCCAGTGACACCCCAGGTTTCTGTTGTTTGTACGAGGGCGCTTAATAGGTACTGCTATTCACAATCGTCTTAGGCTGTTTCTTTGCAGAAGTTTATGGACAATGTGTAGTGCTGTAGGATGCAGTCTAGAGCATTCTTGACATTGAAGCTTTTGTTTCCAGCAACTGCTAATGCGACCGTGCATCAAACATGCAAAACACAGACCCTTGCTCCTCAAGAAGTCAATCTTATCCTTGTGATGCTTTCTCCTAAATTCCTTACCAATTGTGAGACTGTGTTGCTCTCCATTACAATTAGCACATGGTTTGGCAATAGCATCCACTGAAACAGGTTCTGCCTTTGGCGTGGTGGTTTTGTTGTTTTCCATCTTGGCGGGCACAATGACTGTTGTGAAGACTTTCTTTGATTTTGTTGTTTCTGTGTGTTGTGATTTTGTTTTCTGTTTTATAGAAATCTTTCGTGCTTGTCAACAAAGTCAACAAAATCCTTAAACTTCACTCTTCTATTTGTTCTTTCTTGGAGATTGCAGGCAAATTTTCTCCAAGATTCTATAAGTCTGTATGGAAGTTTGTTTGCCAATGCCTTTATATTAGCCATGTTGTCCAAGTCCTCCATGTAATTAACATCTGCCAATATGTTCGAACAGCCCATAAGGAATAATGTGAAAGACTGAAGTGCAACACCATCTTCAGACTTGATTGTTGGCCAATCCATGGCTTCCTTTAAATATGCTTCTGCTATCATGAAGTCATCTCCATAAAACTCCTTCAAGATTTGTTTTGCTTTGGTATATCCTGTCAGAGGTTCCATATGGATGCAGCTCTTCACCAACTCATGTGGTTGTTCACTAGTATACTGCAGCTAAAATTGAAGATGATCACGGTTATCACTTGTACGGCCTTCAATCCCATGTTCAATGGCACCTATACAGGTTTTATAATGCAGAGGGTCGCCTGTAAAACGTAGGAATGGAAAGTTCGGGAAGAAGCGATGCTTTTTGACTCTTTGCTAAGTATTCTGCGACACTGGCTTGCTGTGAGATTGCGTGGCAAAGGCCATCAAGCACATGTCCCTGTTGTTCTCTACTTTCTGTCTGATGTGGAAATCTAGCCATTGGAATAGTCGAAGTGGGAGCATTTCAGGTCAACACTGCTTGTTGCTCTGATAGGCTGTGATGGTAATTGAATGTTTTTCCTTGTTTAAATTGTAACACACTCATCAGGAATGTGGATACCATCCTCCTGGGTATTTTCATATCTTCTCAAGACATCCAATTTAGCATCAGACTCAGGGAGTGCCGTTTGCATTGCATGCATTTCCTTCTTTGCTTTAATTGCAGCTTCTTCTTGCTCAAGTGCCAACCTTTGTTGTAAATCAGCAGCCTTTGCCTTTAAACATGCTCGTTCCATTTGAGCCTTTAATTTAATTGAAGACGTTGACAGAAGTGAGCTTCTGTCTGTTAGATTCTTTACTTCTACTTCTATGGGTGTAGTTAGTTGATGCAGATCTACTATCAGCAGGTGATATTTGTTTATTGCATCCTTCCTCTGCACGTTTCAAAACGTCCTTCTTCCATTGCTCACATTTCCATTAATTACATTTTTTGGATCAAACCAGTTATTTTGGTCATCGGCAAAATCCTCTTCAGTCTTTAAATTTTGCAGACCGGAATTGAGGTCCACAAATTCTTGCTCCATGCCGCTAAAGCAAACACGAACCTCAGTTTTTTACAGCGTCAACATTTGCATCATCCTCCATCAATTGTTCAATTTGACGTTGCATGGAGGTCAATTGAGCAAATTTGCAGCTGCGTGCCTGCATCCGTTTAGGCTTGTGATCTTCTACAGCTTTTCTCCGTCATTTTTAATGTCCGCTTTCCACTGTCTTGTTCCTCCATGTCAATCCACAATGAAGCAAACAAAAACGTCAAACTGACTGTAGCGTCTCAATTTGTAGGTCAGCCGAATGACGATCAAAGTTTTAAGCAGTTTACTCACGCACCTGTTACGTGCGCGTCCTTGTTAACTCGCGATGCTTGTCAAGTATGGACGCATGCTAACAGCTAGCAGCTCATTGTCCCGACTGGAAAGTTGCTCCTTAGCTGTGATGTGCCTAGGGTTACACTATCTATCATTAACAAACACAGCCAGCCCTCCTCTTTCCTCTTCCCGCTTTCCAGTGTCCTGTCCGCAAGTAGTATTTGGAAGCCGTCAAATTCCACAACGGTGTCCGGCGTTAGCTCTGTTAGCCATGAATCCGTGAACATCAGCAAGCTAGCTCATTGGAAGTTCCTCTCGTGCCGCGTTAGCGCTGTTAGCTCGTCCATTTTCTTGGGAAGGTATCTAACATTTCCCATAAAAACGGACGGGAGGACGGGGTGGTCACGCCTCCTCTTTGCCTGGCGTTTCGCCCCCGCGCGACATCCCCCGTCTCTTCCTCCTCAACTCGCGGGGGATATCGGGTCTCGCTCCGGGAGTCGGCACGGGGTTAGCACGAAGTGCTAACAGCTGATGTCTTGTGTAAACGATTGATCCGTAGCTCCCAGTGACATCTCCGGACACGATCACGCAAAAAACAGCCCTCAGCAGCAATAAAACCACCGCAATTTGGATGTCCATTGCTGCGATGAGGTAAAATAAATAAAACTGGGTAAAGGGAAAAACACGCGAAAAAGGCTCAAATAGTGAGCCGTGCTGCTCTAGCAGGTAGCCACTCGCGTGGCGACGGAACCGGAAAAACAAATGTGGTCCCATCAAAATCTGATTGGATATTTAAAAATAAAAGCGTGAAAATTTGCTTATTTGTCTGTCGTCACCAATGATTAAAAAAATTAAAATCATTACAAAATCCTCAAGCTATCGTGATACCAGACGAGTTCTGCGGGACACCAGACCACCCCAGTTGTCCACAAAAAGTGGTCACTTCAAAATTTGATGTGGCATTTCAAAATAAAAAAATCACCTGAAATATGCACTGTGATCAACACTGATTTAAAAGAAAAATCTTTAAAAAATATCCTCAAACTATCGTGATACCAAACCAGGACTGGGGATACTAGACCACACCAGCTGTCCACCAAAAGTGGTCACATCAAAATGTGATGTGGCACTTCAA
Source organism: Idiotropiscis lumnitzeri (assembly GCF_059441095.1). NCBI lineage: Eukaryota > Metazoa > Chordata > Actinopteri > Syngnathiformes > Syngnathidae > Idiotropiscis > Idiotropiscis lumnitzeri. The sequence goes on along the minus strand of NW_028283564.1, from coordinate 87,767 downwards.
AATAAAAGTAGCCTGAAATTCGCTTATTTCACGGTCATCACCACTGAGTTAAAAAAAAACATAGCTCGAGCTTTCGTGATACCAGACCAGTTTTGTGGGACACGAGACTACCCCAGCTGTCCATAAAAAGTGGTCCCATTGAAATCTAATTTGTAATTTCAAACTAAAAGTTGCCTGAAATCTGCACATTTCACTGTCATCATGCCTGACTTTAAAATTTCATTAAAAAATATCCTCTAGCTATGGTAATACCAAACCAGGTTTGGAGGACACTAGACAACACAGCTTTCCACCAAAAGTAGTCCCATCAAAATGTAAGGAGGCATTTGAAAATAAAAGAGCTGGAGCTGTCGTAATACCAGACTAGTTTTGTTGGACACTCGACGACCCCAGCTGTTCATCAAAAGTGGTCCCATCAAAATCTGGTGTAATTTCACAATAAAAAAAAAAACACCTGAAATATGCACATTTCATTGTCATCAACACTGATTTTAAAATAATCATTTCAAAATACCCTCGAGCTATCGTGATATCAGACCCATTTTGGGGGACACTAGACAACCCCAGTTGTCCATCAATTGCGGTCCCACCAAAATGTGATACGGCATTTCAAAATAAAAGTAGCCTGAAATCAGCATACATCACTGTTATCAGGCCTGACTAAAATATCATGACAAAATATCCTCCAGCTATCATGATACCAGACCAGACATATTTCACTGTCATCACCATTGATTTTAAAAAATTAATTAAAAACTAGAGCTGCGAGCAGCTATAAAGGGCCCTCGCCACCCGGACAACGTTGGGGTACTGGCACGTTGGAAATGTGAAATATTTCCGAGAAATAACGTGAGGAATCTTCAAGAGGAATTTGCTTGTAGTTAAAGTTAGAGCAGCTTTTGTTTTCAAAGCCTCGTCAATGTTTGAAGTAAATTTGTTGGCAGGCACTACAGGTGCATCAAATCAAAGACTAATAGACTGAAAAACATTTTCTTTCCGAGAGCCATCACCATTCTGAACTCTCACACACATGCACACACACACGACCACCCTTACCTTGCTGAACAGCGACGTATTGTGTTGTATTTCTCCAATTTCATACTATTTTCCATCACAATATTTATTCTCTTATTTATCTAATTTATATATTTGATTAAATTATTGTTGTATTGCACTGGAGAGGGGAGCTCCCTAATCTTGTTGCACACTGTACAATGACAATAAAAGGATTTCGGATTCTGATAAATTTAGAATGGCCGACTTCCTGTTCAATTTAGCATACGGCTCCATGAGACTTTTTATTAGGTCTTGGCTTTGTACACACTTCATCAAATTTTCAGTTTGGTGAAACAGAGATATGGGGCTGTTTTTTTTTGTTGTTTTTTTTTTCTAGGGGGCGATAGCGAGCCATTTTTAAACAACTGTACGACAAAATAATAAAATATTGTGAATATTGAATCAACTCCCGGTTGGGTGGACGCTGGCACGTTTGGCTGCCACTGCTCACCGGTAACTCTCAGAAATTTTTTGGATCCGCTTGTTGTACCTGCTTTAGCAGTTTACAATCCCTCCAGTTACAGTGATTTTATTTATTATCTGTATGTTGAGCGATCCCGATTCTCATGAATGCCACCCACCGATTGCATTGTCGCTGACGCGTCTACTGTGGCTAAAGTTTAGCTTACCTATCAAAGTTAGCACCTGTCTGCCATGTGGACCCGCAGGCCAGTCTGCTTCTCGCACTTCTGCCTGTTCCTGTCATGTCATCAACCTGTGTCAGGACAACTTCAATCCACTGCCGCTGAACTCCGCTGGATTTACCGACACATGCCCGAGGGAAACGCACCACCACCACTGCTCCTCCTCCCGAACATCGCTCGTCGACCCTTGAAGGATTGTATGGCAATTACCGGCATTTTAAACATTTATGGGACAGAATGTCAATTATTTAATTTAGCAGGTTTATATTTACTGAATATGCTATGATCGCAAAATTCCGGACGAACTGGCGAGGCTGCCCGGCTCACCGTGGCTTGTCATCGGGACCGGGAGGCGGCGCAGGCGACGCAGAGAGAGGAAGCAGTAGCGGGGCTGCAGGTCCGGTGTCTTGCAACGGCTGCGACGGCAGCCCCATAGGCAACCACTGCCGAGCCTGTACCTCACCAACGCCAGATCCGTGGTCCACAAAATCGACGACCTGGGATTACAAATCCTGGGAAACCGCTATGTGCGAGACAGCAGTGTGATCGTCGTCACGGAATCCTGGCTGCACGCAGACGTCCCCGACGCTAGCATCCAGCTGGCCGGGCGCTCGCTACATCGCGCGGATCGGACGAGGGACACCGGTAAGAGAAGGGGCGGGGTGGCTCTGTGTTTACGTGCATAAGAACTGGTGCGGCGATAGCACGATCGTCGAGAAGCACTCTTCCCCCGACATCGAGTTCATGTCCGTTAAATGCCGGCCTTATTTTCTCCCGAGGGAGCTAACGGTCGTGATTGTCACAGCTGTTTACATCCCTCCCGACGCTAGCACTAGCACGGCGCTCTCGCTACTCGCGTGCGTCATCAATAAACATCAGCGGGCCCACCCTGATGGCGTTCACGTAGTAGCGGGAGACTTTAATAAGGCCAATTTAAAGACTGTACTCCCAGAGTTTCACCAGCATGTCAAGTGCCCAACGAGGGGAGACAACACTCTCGACCATGTGTACTCGAACATCAAGCACGCATACAGGGCCCTCCCACTCGCCCCCCTCGGCCAGTCAGACCACCTGTCCTTGCAGCTCGCACCTGCATACACCCCTCTCAGGCGCAGATTCAGGCCCACCACAAAGACTGTGAAAACCTGGCGTGACGGCGCCATGAGTGAATTACAGGACTGCTTTCAAGACACAAACTGGGGCCTCTTTGATCATCAGGACCTTGATGTCTACACACATTGTGTACTGGACTACATCAAGTTCTGCATGGAAACTGTGTCCCTACACAGGACTATACGGACCTTCCCAAATGCGAAGCCCTGGATGTCCAGCAGGGTTCGCTCTCTCCTCAAGGCCCGTGACGCTGCCTTCAGGTCAGGCGACAAAGCCCAGTACAGGGTGGCTCGTGCTGACCTGAGCAAAGGCATCAAGCTAGCCAAGGCAACCTACAAGGGGAGGCTGGAGGCCCACCTTGCCAGTAACAGACCACGGGAGGTGTGGCAGTGTCTACGGAGCATCACCAACTTCCGTGGCAGCAGCACGACCTCTGCAGACCCGAGTGCATCGCTGGCAGAGGAGCTTAACTGCTTCTTCGCTCGCTTTGACTCGTCCCAACCGTCACACCCCCGCACTTCATGCTCCAACTCCCCCCCACTCACCGTAGAGGAACACGATGTGAGGCGCGCGCTCCTGGCTGTTAAACCCAGGAAAGCTACTGGACCCGACGGAATACCAGGCAAGGTCCTCAAAACACCAACTTTCACATGTTTTCTGCAGGATCTTCAACCGCTCCCTGGCTCAAGCAGTCATCCCCTCCTGCTTGAAAACTTCCACCATTATTCCTGTCCCCAAAAAGTCACCAGCCGTCCACCTGAATGACTACCGTCCTGTTGCTCTCACACCAGTCATCATGAAGTGTTTCGAGAGGCTGGTTCTCCAGCACATCAGGGACTGCCTTCCTCCCACTCTGGACCCCTACCAGTTTGCATACCAGATCCACTGAGGACGCCATCAACACTGCTCTGCATGTTGTGCTGGGCCACCTGAAACAACAGCGGAGCTATGCAAGGATGTTCTTTGTGGACTACAGCTTGGCATTCAACACAATCATCCCAGACATCCTCGTCGCCAAACTGGACATTCTCGGCCTCCCTGCCCTCACACGCATCTGGATTAAGGACTTTCGGACCAACAGACCCCAAACTGTGTTGCTCGGCCCCTACACGTCCTCCACCTGCATGCTGAGCACCGGTTCCCCTCAAGGATGCGTGCTGAGCCCTCTCCTATACGCCCTCTACACCTACGACTGCAGCCCGGCCCACGGCAACAACACCATCGTCAAGTTTGCTGACGACGCGACAGTGGTCGGTCTGATCTCGAAAGGTGACGAGACAGCCTACAGAGAGGAGGTAAAGAGACTGACAGCTTGGTGCAAGGACAACAGACTGCAAAAACAAAGGAGATTGTCGTCGACTTCAGGAGGAACAAGACGGTGCCGCCCCCCCTCTGCATCGAAGGCGTGTGTGTGGAGAGGGTCCACACGTTCAAGTTCCTCGGAGTACAGATCTCCGACGACCTTTCTTGGACTCACAACACCACAGCAGTGGTAAAGAAGGTCCACCAGCGTCTGCACTTCCTGAGAGTCCTCAGGAAATTCAACCTGGACAGGAAGCTGCTGCTAGCCTTCTACCACTCGTCCATTGAGAGCCTGTTGACGTACTGTGTCTCCACCTGGTACAGCGGCTGCACTGAGGCGGACAGAGTGAGGCTCCAGAGGACAGTCAAAACAGCGCAAAGGATTATTGGCTGCCCTCTCTCCTCACTGTCGGACATCTAAACCGCCCGGTGCCTCAGAAGGGCTCTCAACATCGTCAAAGACAATACCCACCCAAACTCACACCTGTTCGACCTGTTGCCCTCTAGCAGGCGCTACAGATGCATCAAATCGAGGACCAATAGACTGAGAAACAGTTTCTTTCCGAGAGCCATCTCCATTCTGAACTCTCACACACACACGAGAACACCCCTACCTTGCAGAACAGCATCGTGATGTGTTTTTATATACCCTATTCTGTACTAAATTCCATTGCACTCTCTTATTTATTTATCTAATTTATATATTTGTCTGTATTATTGTTGTATTGCACTGGAGAGGGGAGCCCTCTAATCTCGTTGCACACTTGAGTACAATGACAATAAAGGGATTTCTAATTCTAATTCTAATTCTACTACGCATAGGAATGACTGATTGTAGTCATGGTCTTTACTGTTTTATGATATTATTTTCACATGCTAACGTTATATTACTTAGTTTATAAATGTGTGAACATAGTATTTTCATGACCTACACTCACATTCACATCATACATATTCAGTCTGCACATTACAAACTGATGACAAGCCAGACAGCACTTCATGGACAAATATGACAAAGCACATTCTCCACATAGGCCATAGAGATGCAAACATACCAAATTGGGCACTGGATTTAGTTTTAAAATCGCTGCATTGGCTCCCCGTGTGTTTCAGGATTGATTTTAAGGTGCTTCAATTAGTTTTTAAATGCCTTAACGGTCTTGGGCCATCCTCGCGGACCCTGAGGTCCTCTGGCACCGGCCTGTTAATTATTCCTAGGGTGAGGACTGGAACACATGGCGAGGCTGCATTCAGCCATTCTGGTCCTCGTCTATGGAATAGCCTGCCGGAGGACATCAGGTCCGCAGAGACCGTTGATATTTTTAAAAGGAGGCTCAAGACCAGACCTGGGCATTGCACGGCCCGCGGGCCACATCCGGCCCGCCGGGTGGCACTGACTGGCCCGTATGACAGACCTGGGCATTGTATGGCCCGGGCCACATACCTTTGGTTGACTCTGACCGCGAGTGTAAGGTTAATTGGAAATTTCAAAATAAACATACTTTTTAATTTCACCTCATTCATGGGCTAAAGCTGCACTGCTTTTATTCTGAAATTGTTTTGTTTTTTTTATTCCCGCACAATGTGCGTCGCACATAATGACGTAATGCGTTTATCAAGACATGCGCGCAATTGAATCACAACAAGACGACGTTCGCCCTCAAAAATGTCCGCTCAGGCTAAAAAAAGAAAGGTAGATGCCGAATGTAGAATTTTCAACAAAAATTGGACAGCGAAGTATTTATTTACTGAAGTTAGAGGTAAAGCTGTGTGTTTAGTTTGCGGGGAGCAGATCGCCGTGTTGAAGGACTACAATTTGAGTCGGCATTACCAGACGAAACATGGAGAGAAATATAAAAACGGCACCAGATAACAATGAACTGGGACACTTTTTCTCAAAATCACAGTTCAGTGACAGTCAATATGTTGTATCTTGCTTAATGTTTGGTGCAAAAAGACAATATTGTGATGTCTTTAAAATGCTCAGAACCTTTACACAACTATCCAACAGTATATGGAACTCAAAATGTGTTTTGAAGTGAATGTGACAGAATATGTTTACTAATATGAGTCACAAATAGTAAAAAATGTTAATATTTTGTCTACCATTGTGTTGAGAAATTTGAATGAATAAATTTTTGGAAGGCAACCTCATTTTTTCAGTTTATTTGGTATTTAGTTTCATTGCTTAACTTTAATATATACTCTTGCCAGCTTGTCAAAACAGTGCTATTTACTGCTTTTTAAAAAAGAAATACAATTAATATTATGCAGAATTGAGTTCAGCCTTTTGGCCCGGCCCTCCACAATATTTTATGTTTCTTATGCGGCCCCATGGAAAAAATAATTGCCCACCCCTGCTCAAGACTCACCTTTTTTGTTTGGCTTTTAAATAATTTATCTTAGTCTTTTAATTCAGGACTGTCATTTTATCTATTATCATTGTCTTTAATTTTTTTTAGCTTCTTTGTCTTTTAGTATCATTTTTCTTATACATTTTAGCTCCGTCGTTTTATATTATTGTCTTTTAATTTTTAGCTTCTTCTATGTCTTTTAGTATCATAATTTTTCTTAAATATTTTAGCTTCGTCTTTTTATATTATTGTCCTTTAATTTTTAGCTTCTTTTTTGTTTAGCATTATCATTTTCTTTTATATATTTTAGCTCCAGTGTTTCCTCAAGGGGGGCCTCCGCGCTGGGAGGTGTGGCTGGCCTTCTCACAGGGGGCTTCATCCCGGAGGCTCCTTAGGCCCGGGGCCCTCTGCACTATGTGTAGGGTCTACCCCGGTCAGTCTGGGCTAGGGGTCTGTGTGTTGGCGCAGCTCCCTGTGGGCGTGAGCCGTCATCCCTCTCAGCGCGGATTACCTACCCTGGGTACATTTTCTCATATGGTTTCTCTGTGCCTTACCCTGTCTTTCTACTAAGATGGTTTATTAAGTTGTGTGAATGCGAGTGTTCTGTGTGTATGCGAGTTCAGGCGTGTATGTTGATGTGTCTTGTCTTTATGTTGAGTGGGTGGAATGGGTTTTAGTTTTTCGTTGTAATTTGGATGTTTTTATTGTACAGCACTTTGAGCCGCATTTTATGTATGAAAAGTGCTCTTATAAATAAAATTTGATTGATTGATTGGAGGGTTCACTGGGACGCCATTGCAAAAACACATTCTGAAAGACATAATTTGATTTTGGAGCACACATACATGCACACTGACAAGATTACAGGGGAATACCAGCAGGAGAGACGGAGAGACTGCCCGCCGGAGAAGGCCAGCCGTGGAATACCAGTCTTGGGGACCAGCTGGGAATCAACCATCCAGACAATGATTAATCTGGAGAGGACCTTCCCTTGGACGTAGACCCGTGTCGGGGGAAGAATGTGAGGCTGGGCTGAGATAACGCACGACTCTTTTCGACTGTGCTTGCCCGAGTACATTTTCTCATGAGATTAAGAAAAAGCCGCTCAGTACTATTTCCTGAACCTCTGCCCCATTCATTTCAAAAGTCCTAGATAATGTAGTCGCCACTCAACTCCACTCTCATCTCACCTGCAATAACCCTTTCAGTCCGGTTTCCGTGCACTTCACAGCACTGAATCAACTCTACTAAAGGTCACCTCTGATCTCCTCATTGCAGCTGACTCCGATTCATTCTCCATTGTCATCCTTCTTAACCTGACTGCGGCCTTTGACACCATCTCACACACCATCCTTCTCAAAAGACTTTCTTCCATCGGCATCACCCACACCGCCCTCAACTGGTTCCATTCATACTTCAAAGACCGCACTCAGTTCATCCAGCTTAAATATTTCTCATCAAAGTCCCTCCCAGTCACCTCAGGTTTGCCCCAAGGCTCGGTCCTGGCCCCCCTATTATGTATCATATACCTCCTTGCCCTTGGCAGCATTTTCCGAAAATTCAATATCGCTTTATATTGCTTCGCGGATGACACCCAGCTCTAGTTCTCCTGCAAACCCAGCATATCACTCCCTCCCACCTCCGTCACCTCCTGTCTATCTGAAATCAATGACTGGTTTTCTAATGATTTCATGAGGCTTAACAGCGACAAAACAGAAGTTATTCTTTTCAGTACAAAATCAATACAATCCAAAGTTGTCAGTTTTCCCATTCCTGTTGGCCCCTCCATTGTTTTCCCCTCCCCTCAGGTCAAGAGTCTGGGTGTCATCCTTGACAGCACTCTATCTTTCCATAAGCATAATAACACAACCCGGTCAGCCTACTTCCATCTGCACAATATCAGTCAACACCGCCCCTCCCTTTTTCCCTCATCCACTTCTATTCTGGTCCAAGTCGAGTCAAGTCAATTTTATGTGTATAGCCCTTAATCACAGACAGTCTCAAAGGGCTTTACATAACCACAATCAACATCCACTGATCTTAGCCCCCAGGAGGGCAAGGAAAAACTCAAAACCCCATTGGGGGAAAAGTGAGAAAACTTGAGAAGGGACCACAGATGGGGGGGAAACCCCCTTCCAGGATGACCAGGCTGCTTTGGATGCTAAGTGGGCAACATTTGACACATACAATGATGCTATACAATGTTAGATGAGATAATGTGAGAGTCAATTAAATGAAGTGCTGCAGGAAGATGACTTTAGTGGAGTGGGTCCTCATCCAGGACCGTAATCTCCATGGCAGCATATCCGAGGATGAGCCTTCGATCTTGAAATAGTCAGTTTGGGGTAAATTCAGAACAGCCACTTCCAAGTGAATCACCATCACCTAATTCCCAAGCCGTGGAATTGGGAACAGAAAAAAAAGAACAGAAATAGTAAACAGGCCAACAAGTAGTTCAACGAAGTGCTGAAATATAGGGAAATCAGAAGAGGCGCTGCATGAAGACGACTTTGGGAGAGCAGGTCCCTCCCCGGTTGGTCAGTGCCGTAATCTTCATAGCAGGTCACCATCACCTAATTCCCAAGCAGGGGAAGAGGGGGCAGAAAAGAGGAGAAGCGGCAGTAAACAGGCCAACAAATAATTAAATTAGATGCTAAAGTATATAAATAAATTGATCAAATGTCGCGCTGCAGGAAGACGACATCACTGGAACAGGTGCATGCCCAGTTTGTCAATGCCTTAAACTTCCTAGTGGGTCACCGTCACCTAATCCCCCAGCCGGGGAAAAGGGGGCAGAATAGAGAAGAAAAGAGAAAAAGCGGCAGTAAACAGGCCAACAAATAGTTCAACTAAATGCACAAGAGTATAAATGCGTCTTTAATAGTGTTTTGAACATTTCTACTGAGGTGGCGCCTCTAATACCTGAGGGTAGTGCATTCCAAAGCATTGGTGCCCGAATAGAGAACGCTCTAGAACCTGTGGACTTCTTTTTGGCTCGCGGAATCACTAAAAGACCAGCATTTTGTGAGCGAAGGTTTTGGGACGGAACATATGGTACCACGAGGTCAACGAGATAGGAAGGAGCTAAGCCATGCAATATTTTATAGGCAAGTAGCAGAACTTTAAAATCACATCTCAAGTGGACCGGAAGCCAATTCAAATTGGCAAGTATCGGGGTAATATGATCAAACTTTCTCGTTCTAGTCAAGAGTCTAGCTGCTGCATTTTGAACTAACTTTTAATACTAGACATGGGGAGACCCGAGAGCAAAATGTTACAATAGTCGAGGCGAGACGTAACAAACGCATGGATTAAGATTTCTGCATCACAAGTTGATAGAATTGGGCGAATTTTAGCAATGTTACGCAGATGAAAAAATGCAGTTCTAGTAATATTTTTAATGTGCATTTGAAACGACATAGTTGTGTCAAATATAACACCGAGATTTTTTGTTGAATCCTTTTGGGCAATTTATCGATACTCATAGTGGTGTCTTTGAAAAAGGTACCGATGACGCGCTGGTCCAATGATCAGCATCTCGGTTTTATCTGAGTTAAGACGCAAAAAATTGAAAGACATTCATAGTTTAATTTCGGCAAGGCATGCCTCTAATTTATAGCAATCACACGGATTCGTTATATCCAACGGCATGTATAATTGCGTATCATCAGCATAACAATGAAAACTAATGTTATATTTCCGTATAATATCACCAAGCGGTAGCATCTAGTACCAATCCCTGCGGAACTCCGCGTGTGATCTTACAAAGATCAGAAGTCGCATTGCCATGAATTACACAGTGCGTCCTCTCCGACAGATACGAATTAAACCAAGAAAGCGCTGAACCTGAAATGCCAACACAAGTTTCAAGGCGTTTTAATAATATGTTATGATCAAGTGTCAAAAGCGGCGCCAAGATCGAGTAAGAGTAATACAGTGAACCCTCGGTTATCGCGGTTAATGGGGACCGAGACCACCCGCGAAAACTGAAAATCCGCGAAGTAGCGGCGCACCTTCAAAAATGCTTAAATTATATATATATATATATATATATATATATATATATATATATACGGGTAGAGAGAGAGAGACTGAAATTCATGTTATAACAAAAAAAAATTATTATTAAAACTTCTTATTTTTTTATTCCCCAGCCATTATTTTTGTATTTATTCAATTACTTATTTTTGTATTTATTTAATTACTTCGACTTTTAACTTCTGGTACGCCGTCCGGTGTGCCCTGTGAATGTTATGATCCTCCAGCAGAGCTGGAGGATTGAGCAGGACTCTCCAAACGCAGACACAAGTAGGATAACAATCCGACGCCAGGTAGTCAGTGTAGGTGATTTTGGGATCGTGTTCCCTGATTCAATTACAGAATATTGAGGGGGCAGCTGGCACCCGCCAGCTGGGGAGAGAAACCCCCTTGGCTGAGACTTCTGAGGCGTTGTTTCGGGAGCTGAGGGCGGCCTTTCCCTCCCCAGTGGATGTGGCGCCAACAATTTTTAATTACGGAAAAGATGTGACTCCCGAGCAACATTATGCTCAGGCATTGGAGCTGTGGATTGAGACCACAGGTAAACACCCAGGCAACTATCCTGAAGCTGAAATGATGTTCAGGACGGCGATGCTGAACGGCCTCCCAAATGAGGTGCAGGCGATTTTGAGAATTGATCCGGACATTTTGGTTTGTCCGGAACCGAGATTTAAGAGGCATTTGATACACCATTGCCGCATCTACATGGAAAAAGCAAATAAAGATCAAAAGGAATCTGACGCTCTGGCGACTAGTTTGGTTAAACTACAGTTGGCAAAGTTGCATGGTGAGGCAAAACAAGAAAAGGTGAAACAAAAACAGATGTATCAAACTCCAGTGGGGGCTGAACGGCGCCAAGGTCAAGGGTTCCGTGGTAGATACAGAGGGCGTGGTCGTGGCGCCCCCCCAGGCCGGGGGCGGAATGGGTTCGCTCCAGGGACTTGCTTCAACTGCGGGTCCCTTGACCACTGGGCACGTGATTGTCATGGCAACCCACCACCAGGGGTGGAGCAGCAGAACCAGCAAGCAGGGCCACCACACCAAGGGGTACCGCAGCAGCCCCGCCCGTGGCCACAGCCGAATCCATGGGGTCAGTATTTCCAAGCTGACCAGTGGTACGGCCCAGACGAATAGGGGGGCCTGGGAAGCTCGGGAAGCACTGGCCAGGCAGAGCCAATGCTTCAGTTGACAGTGGCGGACACTCCAGTCCAGATGTTGGTGGACACTGGAGCAACACATTCATCAATCAACATGCCACTGCCAAGTACAGCGTTGTCGAGGCGAGTTACAACGTTAGTCGGCTTCTCGGGACGTCCTCAGACTCTGCCCTTTACTCGGCCACTGAAAACGGAAATTACAAACACTGGACAGAGACTATATCATTCATATGTTCATGCAATGGACACACCCATCAATTTAATGGGCAGAGACATGTTGTCAGCATTGAGAGCCCAGATATTGTGCGGCGAGAAGGGACTTACAGTGACATTTCCTGACGGACAGGTACTGGAATGCTTCCAGCCTGTGACACCTAGGGGTCAGTGGTTGATGGCACCACTCCCCACAGTACCTGAAACGGCACGGATCTACTGGGCTAGATTGAATCCTGAGACTCCACTTGGGGGAGGTGTCTACTCCACATACCTCTTGTGGAAACCGTGGATCCAGACATTGGCACCGTACCACCCCCCACTGGATCCATTGCACTGCACTCTATATTATGATAGAGAATCAGATGACATATATAGAGATGCGTTCGAAGAAATTGAGGGGGATGGTTGGATATTGCGCGCACCATGCATCTTTGTGGGCCCCGAGGGGGTGGCAGCATATGTGCAGTTGTCGCCGGAGCAAGAGCAATGGTATCGAATGAGTGAGGAAGGTTTGCCTCACGTGTCACTAGCTGTGTCGCCAGGCCATGATCCCCGCCAATTGGGGCCCATGGTGAAACGATTAACACAACAACATGACTGGATGATGACTGAAATTCTAGATGTGTGGCACTCAGCTGCAACCAAAAGTTACAGGATAATGGCAAAATGGTAGATAAGTCAGACCTTGAATTGGTATTCTTGGACCGCCATCATGGGCGGGAACAGACGGACCATGAGTCCGCACAGGCAATGTTGGATCAAATGCCACAGACCGTGTGGTCACAGGGTCCATTTGATGTTGGTTTTTGTCGGACGGTTCAGCCAATCCAATTGGAAGTTGACTGCTCCATTCCGGTTCGCCGTCCTCAATATCGATGGCCGAAGGAAGCAGACAAAGGAATGGAGGACACAGTGGCAGGATTGTGGGATGCGGGGGTGTTGGAAACGTCGGCGTCCTCTTGGAACACACCTCTGAGGCCGGTCCAGAAGGCTGATGGGGTGACATGGAGGATGGCCCACGATTTGCGGCCAGTGAATGACATCACTATAACTCCAGTTTTGCCAGTTCCTGACCCCCATCGCATCCTGTCCTCCCTGGACCCGCAGAAACAGTGGTATACGGTAATTGATTTGGCGAATGTATATTTCTGTTTACCGCTGGCTGAATCAATACGACACGTGTTTGCATTTTCTTACAAAGGGGTGAAATTGCAGTACAAAAGACTCCCTCAGGGCTTTAAGAATTCGCCAGGAATTTTTAATCAGGTCTTGAAGGACTTGTTATTTTCATGTGCGTTACCCCAAGGCTCAGTGCTCCTGCAGTATGTGGACGATCTCCTCATTGCGGCCGAAACATCCGACCAGTGTGTGGAAGCCACACGAGCAGTGCTGTTGAAGCTTGCTGACCTGGGCTTCAAAGTGTCAAGGAAAAAGTTACAGTGCTGTCGTAAGTCTGTGATTTTTCTGGGGCGTGTCATCACCCCAGCCGGCTTGGCTATGTCCCCAAATCACCGCAGCTCCATCCTGCAACACCCACGTCCACACACAGTGCAGGACATGTTGTCTTTCTTGGGATTGTGTGGCTACAGCCGAGCATACATCCCATGTTATGTGGATAAAACAGCAGGCTTGCGGGCCCTGGTCAAACAACAAGGGGTCCGAAATTTGAAGGCCACATTGCAGTGGACCCCTGAGGATGATGCATTGTTTGTGCAATTAATTCAGGAATTAGCATCAGCAGCAGCTTTGGCCACTCCAGATTACACTAAGGTGTTTTATTTAGACGTTGCGAGCAGTGAGAAAACAGTGAATGCGGCATTGTACCAAAGACATGGAACAGACAGGGCAGTTTTATTGTATTGTAGTGTGCCATCAGACGGAATTGAACAGAAACAAGCAGACTGTGTTAGGTACGCAGCAGGCCTGGCAAAGGTCCTACAGAAAACAGCTCATGTGGTCATGGGGTATCCCGTCCAGGTGTTGACAGATCATGGGGTGTCAGCTTTTGTAGCATCGGTGGCATTTACATTGACACCCCTGCGACAAACACGGATGATGAAAACATTGATGGCACCAAACGTTACTTATGTGCATGATGGTGTGAACATGGCTAATCACCTCCTGGAAGGGGCACATGAGTGCGCTCTGAAAGTACAGAAAGGTCAGAAGGTCCGTGAGGACTTGTATGCGGAACCATTGGAAGGTGGACGGGTTATGTTCACCGATGGGTGTTGTTGGCGTGCCAAGGATGGGACACTCCACGCGGCCGCGGCAGTGGTGGAGTGGAAAAGTTCTTTCTTCCTCCCAGTGACAGCTCAGAAGTTGACAATAAAACCCTCCGCCCAGGCGGCAGAGGTGTTGGCGCTGGTGTTGGCCTTGGAACAGTGTCCAGGACAGCAATTAACTGTATATACTGATTCGGCATATGCAGCGTCAGCTGCCCTGATTGACCTAAAGGGGTGGTTGCACAATGGCTGGCTAACAGCGAAAGGCAAAGAAATTGCTCATAGAACTTTGATGGAGCGATTGTATGAAGCAATTAAGGGTCCACACGAATTGGCGATTGTAAAGGTCCCGGGACACTCAAAGGCCAACACCATGGTGGCGAAAGGTAATGAGAGGGCGGATGCTCTCGCGAAAGAGGTGGCTGGATACACCCCTCAGGGCGGGATGATGTTAACAACCCCAGCTGTGGTCTGGGATGGGGAACCCCCGGATCTTCCAGTGGCACCCGAAGTGGCACTGGAGGATATTATGGATGCACAAGGTAAGTCGTCGCCGGAACAAAAATAAATGTGGATCGCATCTAAGGTGGTCAGGCGGGTGGGTCCCAGGGGCCAGCCGGTCCTCCCTGAAGGGCAACTCATGACCTCAGTGTTGGCTGAGGCCCATACAGTGGCACATGTGGGGCCTCAGGCAATGCTTCCAAAACTTCGTCAGTGGTGGCATCCAAGGTTACAGGAGGTGGTCTGGCAGTTTGTGGCGGCTTGTGAACTATGTCAAACATTTAATGCACGACCGACATTAAAACCCAAGCCAGGGGCGTTCTCCCCTGTGGCCTGGCCTGGAGCAGAAATTGTAATTGATTTCACGGACATGATTGACAGGGTGAACGGGAAGCGGTTCCTTCTGGTCATTGTGGATTCTTATTCACGCTGGCCGGAGGCGTATCCGTGTGCAAAGGAAGATACCACGTCAGTCCTTAAAGCTTTGGTAAATCATTATATTCCGACACATGGTTTCCCTGCTTTAATCAGATCTGATAATGGGACACATTTTAACAACAAAGCGCTGGCTAAAGTGGAGGCGCTGTTGGGGCTGAAGCATCGCTTTGGGTGTGTCTACCACCCCCAGAGCCAAGGCAAAGTTGAAAGGTTTAACAGGAATTTGAAAGAAAAATTGGCTAAGATCATGGCTCAAACAAAAATGACGTGGTTGCAAGCTTTGCCCCTAGCCCTGTTGGTCGTCCGCCAAACTGTTCACAAAATAACAGGTTTTGCGCCATTCGAACTATTAACTGGTCGCTTAATGCCAGGGCCTGCCTCCAGATACGAATCCTGGAAATTCGGTTATGCGGATGACTGGGCATTGGTAACCCAAGACAGGGATTTTGGTACAATCAAGAGAACATTATCGCTGGACATAGCGTTGCTCTCAAATTACTTTAAAAGATGGTACCTAAGAATGAACAGAACCAAGACAGTGGTAACAACATTCCATCTAACCAACCAGCAAGCTAATTACAAGCTAAGGGTGGAAATAGAGGGGGGAAACCTGCCGGTGGATTGTGAACCAAAATATCTAGGGGTAACTCTAGACAGAACTCTCACCTACAGGAAACACCTAGAAAATACAGCCCAGAAGCTGAAATCAAGAGTGGCACTAATCCGTAAACTTACGGGAACAGGTTGGGGTGCCAACCAAAACGTTCTACGGACGTCAGTCATGGCACTGTGCTACAGCGTGGCTGAATATTGCAGCCCCATATGGGGCCGGTGTGCACATACATCCAAAGTTGATGTCCAGCTGAATGAAGCAATGAGACTGATATCGGGCGCCATACGTTCTACTCCTATAAACTGGCTTCCAACAATGTGCAACATTGAACCTCCAGCAGTTAGAAGAGAGCAGGCAACACAGATCATGCAAAAAAATATATTGGCACTCCCGGAGGAGGCTCCCCTGTGTCGGGCCCTAGCACACAACCCAGGAGGGCACCGCCTGAGATCCAGAAGACCCTTCAGCCAAGAACGGGAATCAGAGCACACGTCAGCAGATAGGTGGCGCGACCTATGGAGAGGAAATGTACCTGTTGGAGGCGAGAGAATTGGAGACCCCACTGAGAAGCTCCCAGGCTACAATGGAACCAGCAGGAGAGAGTGGACATCCTACAACAGGATCCTTTGCAAACAAGGACGTACAGCCCAAAATTTGCAAAGATGGGGGGCAGTGGCTACGCAAGCATGCCCCTGGTGTAACCATGAGTGTCAAAATATGGACCATCTGATTATAGACTGCCCTTATACATCGATAGAGGGAGGGTATGATACGGTATTCCAGTGTGGAGATGAATTCAAGACATGGCTTTCAGGGATGAGACAGGAGGTGTGAAAACCACACGAAACTACTACTAGTGACGTCACGGGTTGCGTCTCCTCAGAGTTCGTTCGTGCCTCAGCTTGGTTGATACATTACCAACACATACCTGTCAGGGCACAATAGTGATATTCAGAAAACGTTCTCGGTGCACAGCCTCTCTTGCGTCATCGCTAACTGACTGTTCTTCCACGGTCGTTCACCATCTCCATATGAGACTGTCAAGTTTGGTGAGTTTTCGTGTATGTTTAGGGGGTCAAAAATGCGATCGAACGATCGGAAAATAGAAAAAAAATAATAACTAGCGCTGCGAGCTGCGATAAAGGGCCCTCGCAGCCCTGGCAACGTTGGGGTACCGGCACGTTGGAAATGTGAAATATTTACGAGAAAAAACGTGAGGAATCCTCACAAGGAATTTTTGTGGAGTTAAAGTTCAAGCAGTTTTTGTTGTCAAAGCCTCGTCCATGTTTGAAGTAAGTCCAAAATGGCTGACTTCCTGTCAATTTAGAATGTGGCTCCCAGACACTTCTTATTCTGTCTTGGCTTTATACATGCATCATCAAATTTTCAAAAAGTTTGAAGAAACACAGATCCGGGGCTGTTTTCTTTTCCAAATGTTCAAGGGGGCGATAGCGAGCCATTTAAAAAAAATTAAACAACAAACTAATAAAATATTGATGAATTTGCCAGGCCTGATTTTTCATTTAAATTTCGAACCTCAAAATAAGCAAACTTGTTAACCTACTCTGAGAAAAATATCAACAAAAATAACTTGTATTTGCTTTAACCAGTAAGTGGCACTACCACTACGATGAAAAATAAGTTGGTAGATGTCTTCAGGGTTGGACTATCCTTAAATTTGAAAATATTATAGAAGTTAGGATCATCTGATTCATGTTACGGTAGCTTTTGTTGCCACAGAGATTAATAAATTTCTGCAGCACCGTAATGGCTACGCCCTTTGCTGAAAAGTCACAAAATTCAGCATAGACTAAGATCAACGTCTTGAGGCTGTTCTGACAAATGTTCATTCGGCTTCCTGAAAAGGGATCCGTGCAGCATATTAAAATGTAAAAAAAAAATATTGTTTTGAAACCATGAGGTGGACCTGTGTGTATAACAGTATAATAATATATAGATGTCTTCAGGTCGGGACGTTTTATGTACAGGGTAAGTTTGGGATTTTTTTAGAGCATGAGCAGGGGAGTTTTTAAGCATTTAGTCCATTGTGGTGAACCGCCCCCATTTAAGTAAATTCAAAATGGCCGACTTCCTGTAAAACCTAGCGCATGGCTCCAAGAGACTTTTTTGTAGGTCTTGGCCTTATACATACTCCATCGAATTTACAAAAAGTAGGTGAATCACTCAACCAGGGCTGATGTTTTTGAATATTTCTAGAGGGCCATGGCAAGCCATTTTAAAAAAGCTGCACATTCCATTCCGCAGGATTGCTATGGACATTGTGGGTCCTTTGACAAAAAGCAGTGGTGTAGTGTGTGACAACGCCACACGTTTCCCAGAGGCATTTCCATTGCGCACAATCACTGCTCCGGCAGTACTTTGTGCCTTGGTGCAACTCCTTTCCAGAGTTGGCATACCAGATGAGATTCTAACAGACCAGGGAACCAATTTCACTTCAAGGTTAATGCAACTGTTCAACAAACAACTGGGCATCTCCGCCATCAAAACCACTCCATACCACCCATAGACTGATGGACTAGTGGAAAGGTTCAATCAGACCTTAAAGAAGATGCTCCAGAAATTTGTGGATGATACTGGAAAAGACTGGGACCGGTGGCTGCCCTTTTTGCTGTTTGCCTATCGCGAAGTTCCTCAGGCGTCAACAGGTTTCTCTCCCTTTGAACTCTTGCATGCTTGGGAGGTTCAGGGGCCATTGGACTTGCTCCGAAAGGCCTAGGAGGCACCTTCCACCACGTGAAGTGATCGGGGGGTGGTGAAATTTGTGCTGGAAATGAGGGAGAGACTGGCCAGGTACCAGTAGGAGGCAGAGGTCAACCTGCGGGAGGCCCAGAAAAGCCAGAAGACCTGGTATGACCAGCAAGCTCGCCACCGGGAGTTTAAACCCGGCCAAAAAGTATTGCGGCTTCTCCCCACATGCAACAACAAGCTTTTAGTAAAGTGGCAGGGGCCATATGAGGTCACCCGGAAGATGGGTCCAGTGACCTATGAGATTTTCCATCCGGAGAAGAAAAAAAATAAACAAACTTATCATGTGAACCTCCTCAAAGAGTGGAAGGAGCGTTCAAACCAGGCTCCAAAGGAGGTCATACTCGCGCGGAAGGTGGAGGAGGACGACGACGACGACAAGGACGAGGACGACGACAATGATGATGATGATGATGATGATGACGAGGCAGAGCTGGAGTCCTCGACGACGACAGATGCGCCTGCACTGGCACGTCGGAAACCCAAGCAAGTCACAGAGATGTGCTTAATTTTCAAGACGGTGCCTTCTCTTTTTTCCGCCAGCCCAGGGAAGACGACGGTGGTAGAACACGTCATTCGTCTCAAAGAAGGATTACCAATTCGTCAGCGCCCCTACCGAGTTCCGCAACACTTGGTGGAGAGACTAACCAAGGAGCTCCAGGAAATGCTGAAGCTTGGAGTCATTGAGCCTTCCAAGTCGGAGTGGTGCAGTCCGGTGGTTATCATCTCCAAGAAAGATGTGTGCTGATTTAGAAAGAGAGTGAAAGACGTTTAAGAGAAGAAGCAGAAAGTACTTAATATGGAGATAAAGAAAGACGAAGAAACAGGAGCGAGAAAAAAAGGAGGAAATGCACCAGCCGAGGATCAAAGAGACAGTGACAGTGAAAAAGGAAGTCAGGGTGAGAGAGCTGAGGAGGAGGGCCAGCGAGAAAAGGAGCCGGGATTGCCTCAACAAGTGGACAACAGCGCCCTGGGAAGCCTGCCACAAGAGATGAATGCAAAGCGGCCTGCCAAACAATCACACCAATCCAAGATAATATGCGTAAATGGGCTGCGGGCCTCACGACCACCCCGTCAGCACCGATCTTCTACCAAGGACATGGAAGAGGAAGAGGACACCTGCCAACAAAAGACGACGTCTGCTACAACTGTAGGAAACATGGCCACTTTGCTCGAAACTGCCGTCAACCACCCAGGAAAACCGATTACAATTTACACAGACAGAATCAAGTTTGATAAGAAATTTGTGATTTGTCAGGACCAGTCGTGAAAGCAACGGAGGATCACGTGACGTAAAAAACAAACAAAAAAAGCAAGTGGAGAAGCAGTTCTACATCAACGTGCGTTTTACTTATTAGGCCGTGATACACTGACACAATTGGACCTTAATATCAGAGTCAATAAGCAAGGGCGAATTCAAACAAACGTCAAAACTTTAAAAGGGCACATTATTATCGGTTGCTACATTTGGAAGAACAAAATAGGACGTCAATAAATTATTAGAAGTAGCTCACAATAGAGTCTGTTTGGGCGATGACGTGCAACACATGGTTAGTCTGCAAGGGACTATCAGATACAATGTATCAAAAGTAAGTGACTTACTGAGGCCTCATTTCGATTAAAAAAGGGCGCATTGTCAGTGATAAGCAAAAAGAAAAAACTGTGCCAAAGCCTTAAAAGAAATAAAAGAGAAGTAAATGATGTCTTTGAAAGAAGTGTGCAATTATTGTCGGGCATGGATTGCAAATTACTCAGAATACTCAAGAATACAAGATGGCGGCGCGCATAAACGCAGCGGCTAACGGCTCTCCCTCCCGCACTAACTATTCTCTTATTTATCAAATTTATATATTTATCTGAATTATTGTTGTATTGCACTGGAGAGGGGAACTCTCTAATCTCGTTGCACACTTGAGTACAATGACAAAGGGATTTCTGATTTCTGAAATTACCATTGCTGGACATCATTTATGACAAGCCAATGACAAAAAATAGTTTGAACACTTGCGGCTGACAAAGCTTTTGAACTTGTCACGCATGAAATCATTGATTACAATGTATTAGCATTACCAACTTGATATTTAATTGATAAATTGAGTCATGGGAACTCCCATGTCTCAACAGGGGGGGGATGATGATTGATATCCATAGTATGATGATTGATATGATTGATATCCATAGTATGATGATTGATAGCCAGAGTACAGGACATTTGCTGTACCACAAGTTCTACAAATTAAAAAAAAAATTAAAATAAAAAAATTGTAGGTCATGTCTAGTGTGTAGTAAACATAATGTTCAAGGGAAGATGAGACCAAAAAGAAGATTGTATTGACAAAGCATCTTAACGCACTACCAAATTACTATGAGCCATTTGAGCAAACAGTGACTGCAAAAAATGACTTCATTAGCCTGGGTTACTGAAGGAACCAGGGCAAAGTGAATCCATTTGTATATTAGTCACAACAATTGGATCCCGTGGCGAGAGCCACGTCAGAGTGTGATCAAGCAGTCCTGACCGCTGCTTTAAGGAATCCAAAAATGACATCCTTGTCCACCACATTCACATTGCACGGCGACCTAATTGTCACAGGGACACATTACACTGATAAGGTGGGGTGCGCTCTGCGTCATTTTTTCCCGCACCAGTAGAACATGCCTCACGACTGTGGAGGCCGCATCCAAATTGCCACCAAGCCGCGACCTGACCTTTTGGACACTTTTCTCCCGACTGGAGAGACATTTTTATTAGGATTGCAAATTGAAATTTAGTTTCAAGGGATATTAAAATCTGTATGTTCAGGACAAGCAGCAGAATGTTTTGCACTGATTCAGGCTTGTAAGACACAAAACCAGGTGCACATTCCAGACTGATAAGAAGTAGAAGCGTTTGAGAACCAAGGTCACAAAACAGAGAACTTGTTAGAGAGAAATTGTTAGAATAAGCAGGAAGAGCGTAGGCGGGTGTGAGAAAGTCAAAGTTTGAACAGCAAATCAACTTGACAATTTGATCTCACACCAGGAAAAATGCACCACTATTTGAACGCACACATTGGGATAACAAAGGTGCAAACATTGCTGAGGACAGGTTCCGCAAATTGGTAGATGGCAAATCCTGGCTGCCTAATTCATTGGTTGAAAGGAGTAACAAGAGTGACACATGAGCGTAGCTTGGTTCCTCTCTGGCCTTGGCCATTTCAATAAGCTCGCCCAAAAGGCGTCAGGACATTTAAACCTGACAGTGGCACTACCACTACGATCAAAAATAAGTTGCTAGAGGTCTCAACGGCTGGAATATCCTCAAATGTGAAAAATTTCAAGAAGATGGGATCATCTGAGTCATGTTGCCGGAGCTTTTGTTTCCACGGTGAATAATCAGACTTTGCAACACCGTTAAAGCCACGCTCTTTGACAAAAAGTCACAAAATTTGGTATGGGGTAAGATCGATTTCTTGAGTCTGTTCTGACCAATTTTGAGCCGAATTTGTTTAAAGGGCTCCGTGCAGTACGTTAAATTGTAAAAAAAAAAATTGTTGTCACCACTAGGTGGCGCAAGGTGTATAACTGAATACAAACATGTAGATGTCTTCGGCTACCGACTCTTTATGTACCTGTGATGTTTTGTATTTTTAGCAGCTTGTGCAGGGGAGTTATCAAGCATTTTGTCCATTGCGGCGAAGGAAATATTCAACGAAAACTTTGAAGCCCCGCCCCCGTCATATAGTATTTCGGAAACTAAAGATTTTTGTCCCAGTGTTTGTCCCAGGTCTTAAAATGGTACAGCCGGAATTGTAAGGCAATCGGATGAACCCTGTAGCATCAGGGTGCAAAAGAATGACCCCTGTAAACGTGCAAAAATGGGCGAAAGTTGGACTTTCAAAAATTCATAACTCACTTTCTGTTCATTATAGACTATTGTCATCAAAGAAAGTATTTGTACATCTCGGGGTACTACACGTGCCTGGCAATTTTCGGAGGCCTACGTCAAACGGGCCAGTTTTTCCTTTGATGTTTCCCACTCTAGTTGGAGCTAGAGAGCCATTTTGTTTGCGTCGTTTATGACGACGCAAAAATATCAAATTTTTCGCCATGCCCGATGAGACTGCCAAGTTTGGCGAGTTTTGTTGGAAATGTTAAATATTTACGAGAAATAACGTGAGGAACCTTCAAGAGAAATTTTTGCGTTGTTAAATTTAGAGCAGCTTTTGTTGTCAAAGCGTCATCAATGTTTTAAGTAAATTCAAAATGGCCAACTTCCTGTGCAATTTAGCTCATGGCTCCAAGAGAATATTTTGTAGGTCTTGGCCTTATAAATACTCCACAAAATTTTCAAAAACCTAGGTATCACACTCAACCAACTGCTTTTTTGAAAATTTCTAGAGGGCGATAGAGAGCCATTTTTTAAAAGCTGCATGAGAAACTAATAAAATATTGATGGTTTTGCCAGGCCTGATGTGTATGCAAAGTTTCATGAGTTTTCATGAATATTTAGAACCTCAAAATAAGCCTAAGTTTATTAGCGAACTATGCAAAGCCACACCCACAGCATTTCACAAAAAATGATACATTTCGTATTGCGACATCCGGAAGGGCTAAACATTCATCCGAGCAAATATGAGTTAGACCTTATTAACCTGCTCGGAGAAAAACATCAACAAAAATAACCTGTATTTGATTTTAACAGTTGGTGGCGCTACCACTACGATTAAGAATTAGTTTGTCGATGTCTTCAGGGTTGGGCTCTCCTCAAATGTGAAAAAATTTGAGATGATAGCATGATCTGAGTGATGTTACAGGAACTTGTGTTGCCAAAGAGAAAAATCAGACAATGCGGCACCGTCGTGGCCACGCCCTTTGCTGAAAAGTCGCAAAATTCGGCATTGACTAAGATCAATGTCTTGAGGCTGTTCTGACAAATTTTCACTCAGATGTGTTAAACGGGCTCCGTGCAGTACGCACCGTAACGGCCATGCCCATCGCCAAAAAGTTACAAAATTTGGCAGAGAGTTCAATGTCTAGAGGTGCTTGTGACAAAAAATATAGTCAGATTCGTCAAAAGGGCTCCGTGTAAAAAAAAAAAAAAAAAGATTGATTACACTAGGTGGCGCTATGTGTATAACAGAATAAGAACATATAGATGTCTTCAGGTCCGCGTTTAACGTACAGGTGAAGTTTTGGATTTTATGGAGCATGTGCAGGGGAGTTATTAAGCATTTTGTCCATTGTGGTGACACGCCCCCTTTGAAGTTAATTCAAAATGGCCGACTTCCTGTGCTATTTCGCTCATGGCTCCAAGAGACTTTTTTGAAGGTCTTGGCCTTATACAATCAACATAAATTTTTCAAAAAGCTAGGTGAAACACACAACCGGGGCTGCTCTTTTGAAAATTTCTAGAGGGCGATAGAGAGCCATTTTAAAAAAAACTGCACGAGAAACTAATGAAATATTCATGATTTTGTCAGGCCTGATGTGTGTGCAAAGTTCCATGAGTTTTCGTTCATATTTAGAACCTCAAAATACGTGTTGTTTTATTGGTGATATGTGCGATGCCACGCCCACAGCTTTTCACAAAAAATAACGAATTTCGTATTGTGACATCCTGAAGGACGAAACACTCAGCCGAGCAAATATGAGGGCGATCTTGTTAACCTGCTCAGAGAAAAACATCAACAAAAATAATTTGTATTTGCTTTGACCAGTTGGTGGCGCTACTACTACAATCAAACATAAGTTGGTAGATGACTTCAGGGCTGCAATATCCTTAAATGTGAAAATTTTCGAGAAGATAGGATCATCTGAGTCATCTTGCCGGAACTTTTGTTTCCACGGTGAATAATCAGACTTTGCGGCACCGTAATAGCCACGCCCAACGAAGCAAAGTCACAAAAATAGGGATAGAGTAAGATCAATGTCTAAAGTCATTTTTGGCCAATTTTCAATCAGATTCGTTAAAAGGGCACCGTGCAGTACGTCAAAATGTAAAAAATTATCATTTTTGTCACCACTGGGTGGTGCAAGGTGGTCGCTGCTCAGGCCCTAATAATAATAATAATAATAATAATAATAAAAGTAATAATATTTTCTACAAAAACAATAGGGACCTCGCAGCCGTCGCAGCTCGGGCCCTAATAACAATTTCTACAAAAACAATAGGGACCTCGCCGCGGTCGCTGCTCGGGCCCCAATAATAATTTCTACACAAAGTCCATTGTGGTGACCCGCCCCCTTTTAAGTAAATTCAAAATGGCCGACTTCCTGTAAAACCTAGCTCATTGCTCCAAGAGACTATTTTGTAGGTCTTGGTCTTATACATACAGTGAACCCTCGCTACTTCGCGGTTCACCTTTCGCGGGTTCAGTGCTTCGCGGGTCTAAAAAATATTCGGGGGCATTGTAGTTTCGCCGAGCGACACAACGGGGCGCTGGAGCGGTTAGACGGCCGGCGTGCGCCGAAGAAGAGCGTGGGCGAAGAGGAGAGTGGACGAAGAAGAGCACGTTCCCCCGGACACGATCGGTGGCGACGTTTCGCGCGGTTCGGACCGTACCAGAGCTCCGGCCAGCGTGCGTGGCAGTTAAGCCGTAGAGGAGCACCTTCCCCGGGCACGGGCGGTTCCAAGCGGCCCCTAAGTTTAACCGAATGGAAGCTCCGGAGGAGGAGGGCATGCTCGCGTCACAGAAAGCCGAAGAGGAGCACCTTCCCCGGGCACAGGCGGTGCCAAGCGGCCCCTAAGTTTAACCGAATGGAAGCTCCGGGGGAGGAGGGCGGGCGTGTGTCACAGTTAAGCCAAATTGGAGCACCTCTTCTGCCCGGGCACGAGCGGAGCGCGAGGCTGTCAGTTATGAATGAATAAATGAATAAATAAATAAAGAATGCCACCTTTCATTTCACAGGGCACACCGGACGGCGTACCAGCAGGTAAAAGTCGGAGTAATTAAATAAATACAAAAAGAATGGCTGGGGAATAAAAAAATAATACGTTTTAATAATAATTTGTTTTTTTTGTTATAACATGAATTTCACTCTCTCTCTCCCCGTATATATATATATATATATATAGATATATATATATATATATTTATTATATATATTGTATATTTTTTTTAAGCATTTTTGAAGGTGCGCCGCTACTTCGCGGATTTTCAGTTTTCGCGGGTGGTCTCGGTCCCCGTTAACCGCGATAACCGAGGGTTCACTGTACTCCATAACATTTACAAAAAGCGAGGTGAAACACTCAACCAGAGCTGCTTTTTTTAACATTTCTCGAGGGCCATGGCGAGCCATTTCAAAAAAGCTGCACAACTAACGTATAAAATATTGATAAATTTGCTCGGCCTGATGTGTGTGTAAAGTTTTACGAGTTGTCGTTCATATTTAGAACCTCATAATCAGCTTTGTTTTATTGACGAACAGTGCAATGCCACTCCCACAACTTTTCATGAAAAAGGACGAATTTCGTATTGTGACATCCTCATGGCCGAAACAGTCATCCGAGCATATATGAGGGCGACCTTGTTGAGTTGCACGGAGAAAAACATCCAAGAAAATAACTTGTATTAGCTTTTACCAGTTGGTGGCGCTACTACTACGATGTAAAATAAGTTGGTAGATGTCTTCAGGGCTGAAGTATCCTCAAATGTGTACAACTTCGAGAAGATAGGATCATCTGAGTCATGTTGCCGGAGCTTTTGTTGCCACAGAGTACAATCGGACTTTTCAGCACCTTAATAGCCACGCCTTTTGCCAAAACGTCACAAAATTCGGCAGAGAGTAAGATCATTGTCTTGAGTCTTTTCTGACTAATTTTCAGTCGGATTCGTCAAAAGGGCACCGTGCAGTACGTGAAAATTAAAATAAAAACAAATTTTTGATTCCACTTGGCGGCACTGTGTGTATAACAAAATAATAACATTAAGATGTCTTCAGGTCGGGACGTTTTATTTACAGGTGAAGGTTTGGATTTTTAGGAGCATGTGCAGGGGAGTTATTAAGCATTCATTTATTTGTATTAGGTTCATTTTGTCTTTTTATTATTGATATTTGACTGATTCATTAAAAGCAGACAATTATGTTTTCGGTTAATTTTTTACCTGACATGTTTCGGCGAGTCTTTCGCCTTCTTCAGAGTGTCGCATGATGGTGTCTTGAGCTGATGTTCCATGAGGGTGTGACTTACCTGTCAAAAAAATGAAAAAAATCAGAGCAGTAAAAGAACAAGCACAACATGAACATTACAAATCAGCAATCACTGACCACTGCAAAAGGGAAAACCACATCATGGACCGGGAGAAGGGCAGGGTCATCCGCACAGAAGAGAACAAACAACAGCGCTGGATCAGAGAGGCCATTGAGATCTGCAAGCGAGGCATAAAAACCATGAACAGAGACAAGGGAGCCTTCATCCTCTCTACCACCTGGACCAGCATCTTGGCGGAGTGAACGGACAGCGGGGGGCGTGACTTGCCTTCATTCTTGTGACAGGTAAGTCACGCCCTCATGGAACATCAGCTGATAAAGACGGGTCACAAGACAGCATCATGTGACACTCTGAAGAAGGCGAAAGACTTTCGTATTGTGACATGCTCAAGGCCTAAACACTCATCCGAGCAAATATAAGGTAGATTTTGTTCACTTGCCCGGAGAAAAACATCAACGAAAATAATTTGTATTTGTTTTAACCAGTTGGTGGCACTACCACTGCGATCAAAAATAAGTTGGCAGCCGTCTTCAGGGCCTGAATATCCTCAAATGTGAAAGATTTCCAGAAGATGGATCATCTGAATCATTTTGCAGGAACTTTTGTTGCCACGGAGAATAATCAGAATCTGCGGCACCGTAATAGCCACGCCCTTTGAAGGAAAGTCATAAAAATAGGGATAGAGTAAGATCAATGTCTTGAGTCTTTTCTAGCCAATTTTCAATCGGATTCGTTAAAAGGGCACCGTGCAGTACGTCAAAATGTAAAAATTGATATTGATTGGCGCAAGGTGTATAACTGAATATAAACATATAGATGTCTTCAGGTACCGACTCTTTATGTACATGTGAAGTTTTGGATTTTTAGCAGCATGTGCAGGAGAGTTATTAAGCATTTTGTCCATTGCGGCGAAGGAAATCTTAAGTGAAAACTTTGAAGCCCCGCCCCCGTCATATAGTATTTCGGAAACAAAAAATTTTAGCCCCAGTGTTTGTCCCAGGTCTTAAGATGCTCCAGACAGAACTTTAAGGCAATCAGATGAAGCCTTTAGGATCAGGGTGCAAAAGAATGACCCCTGTAAACATGCAAAAAAGGGCAAAAGTCGGACTTTCAAAAATTCATAACTCACTTCCTGTTCATATTAGACGTTAAAAAATATAAAATTTTTCGCCATGCCCGATGAGACTGCCAAGTTTGGTGAGTTTTTGTGCATGTTTTGGGGGTCAAAAATGCGATCGAACAATCGGAAAAATAATAATAATACTAATTTCTACAAAAACAATAGGGACTTCGCAGCGGTCGCTGCTCAGGCCCTAATAATAATAATAATAATAATAATAATAAAAGTAATAATATTTTCTACAAAAACAATAGGGACCTCGCCGCGGTCGCTGCTCGGGCCCCAATAATAATTTCTACACAAAGTCCATTGTGGTGACCCGCCCCCTTTTAAGTAAATTCAAAATGGCCGACTTCCTGTAAAACCTAGCTCATTGCTCCAAGAGACTTTTTTGTAGGTCTTGGTCTTGTACATACAGTGAACCCTCGCTACTTCGCGGTTCACCTTTCGCGGGTTCAGTGCTTCGCGGGTCTAAAAAATATTCGGGGGCATTGTAGTTTCGCCAAGCGGCACGACGGGGCGCTGGAGCGGTTAGACGGCCGGCGTGCGCCGAAGAAGAGCGTGGGCGAAGAGGAGAGTGGACGAAGAAGAGCACGTTCCCCCGGACACGATCGGTGGCGACGTTTCGCGCGGTTCGGACCGTACCAGAGCTCCGGCCGGCGTGCGTGGCAGTTAAGCCGTAGAGGAGCACCTTCCCCGGGCACGGGCGGTGCCAAGCGGCCCCTAAGTTTAACCGAATGGAAGCTCCGGAGGAGGAGGGCATGTTCGCGTCACAGTAAGCCGAAGAGGAGCACCTTCCTCGAGCACGGGCGGTTCCAAGCGGCCCCTAAGTTTAACCGAATGGAAGCTCCGGAGGAGGAGGGCATGCTCGCGTCACAGTAAGCCGAAGAGGAGCACCTTCCCCGGGCACGGGCGGTTCCAAGCGGCCCCTAAGTTTAACCGAATGGAAGCTCCGGAGGAGGAGGGCATGCTCGCGTCACAGTAAGCCGAAGAGGAGCACCTTCCCCGGGCACGGCGGTGCCAAGCGGCCCCTAAGTTTAACCGAATGGAAGCTCCGGGGGAGGAGGGCGGGCGTGTGTCACAGTTAAGCCGAATTGGAGCACCTCTTCTGCCCGGGCACGAGCGGAGCGCGAGGCTGTCAGTTATGAATGAATAAATGAATAAATAAATAAAGAATGCTACCTTTCATTTCACAGGGCACACCGGACGGCGTACCAGCAGGTAAAAGTCGGAGTAATTAAATAAATACAAAAAGAATGGCTGGGGAATAAAAAAATAATACGTTTTAATAATAATTTGGTTTTTTTGTTATAACATGAATTTACTCTCTCTCTCTCTCTCCCCCCGTATATATATATATATATATTTATATATTTATTATATATATTGTATATTTTTTTTAAGCATTTTTGAAGGTGCGCCGCTACTTCACGGATTTTCAGTTTTTGCGGGTGGTCTCGGTCCCCATTAACCGCAATAACCGAGGGTTCACTGTACTCCATAAAATTTACAAAAAGCGAGGTGAAACACTCAACCAGGGCTGCTTTTTTGAACATTTCTCGAGGGCCATGGCGAGCCATTTCAAAAAAGCTGCACAACTAACGTATAAAATATTGATAAATTTGCTCGGCCTGATGTGTGTGTAAAGTTTCACGAGTTGTCGTTCATATTTAGAACCTCATAATCAGCGTTGTTTTATTGCCGAACAGTGCAATGCCACTCCCACAACTTTTCATGAAAAAGGACAAATTTCGTATTATGACATCCTCATGGCCGAAACAGTCATCCGAGCATATATGAGGGCGACCTTGTTGAGTTGCACGGAGAAAAACATCCAAGAAAATAACTTGTATTAGCTTTTACCAGTTGGTGGCGCTACTACTACGATGAAA
The DNA here is from genome assembly GCF_059441095.1 of Idiotropiscis lumnitzeri. Lineage (NCBI taxonomy): Eukaryota > Metazoa > Chordata > Actinopteri > Syngnathiformes > Syngnathidae > Idiotropiscis > Idiotropiscis lumnitzeri. Next base: position 58,138 of record NW_028283564.1, on the reverse strand, counting down.
AATAAGTTGGTAGATGTCTTCAGGGCTTAAGTATCCTCAAATGTGTGCAACTTCGAGAAGATAGGATCATCTGAGTCATGTTGCTGGAGCTTTTGTTGCCACAGAGTACAATCGGACTTTTCAGCACCGTAATAGCCACGCCTTTTGCCAAAACGTCACAAAATTCGGCAGAGTAAGATCATTGTCTTGAATCTTTTCTGACTCATTTTCAGTCGGATTCGTCAAAAGGGCACCGTGCAGTACGTGAAAATTAAAATAAAAACAAATTTTTGATTCCACTTGGCGGCACTGTGTGTATAACAAAATAATAACATTAAGATGTCTTCAGGTCGGGACGTTTTATTTACAGGTGAAGGTTTGGATTTTTAGGAGCATGTGCAGGGGAGTTATTAAGCATTCATTTATTTGTATTAGGTTCATTTTGTCTTCTTATTATTGATATTTGACTGATTCATTAAAAGCAGACAATTATGTTTTAGGTTAATTTTTTACCTGACATGTTTCGGCGAGTCTTTCGCCTTCTTCAGAGTGTCGCATGATGGTGTCTTGAGCTGATGTTCCATGAGGGTGTGACTTACCTGTCAAAAAAATGAAAAAAATCAGAGCAGTAAAAGAACAAGCACAACATGAACATTACAAATCAGCAATCACTGACCACTGCAAAAGGGAAAACCACATCATGGACCGGGAGAAGGGCAGGGTCATCCGCACAGAAGAGAACAAACAACAGCGCTGGATCAGAGAGGCCATTGAGATCTGCAAGCGAGGCATAAAAACCATGAACAGAGACAAGGGAGCCTTCATCCTCTCTACCACCTGGACCAGCATCTTGGCGGAGTGAACGGACAGCGGGGGGCGTGACTTGCCTTCATTCATGTGACAGGTAAGTCACGCCCTCATGGAACATCAGCTGATAAAGACGGGTCACAAGACACCATCATGTGACACTCTGAAGAAGGCGAAAGACTTTCGTATTGTGACATGCTCAAGGCCTAAACACTCATCCGAGCAAATATAAGGTAGATTTTGTTCACTTGCCCGGAGAAAAACATCAACGAAAATAATTTGTATTTGTTTTAACCAGTTGGTGGCACTACCACTGCGATCAAAAATAAGTTGGCAGCCGTCTTCAGGGCCTGAATATCCTCAAATGTGAAAGATTTCCAGAAGATGGATCATCTGAATCATTTTGCAGGAACTTTTGTTGCCACGGAGAATAATCAGAATCTGCGGCACCGTAATAGCCACGCCCTTTGAAGGAAAGTCATAAAAATAGGGATAGAGTAAGATCAATGTCTTGAGTCTTTTCTAGCCAATTTTCAATCGGATTCGTTAAAAGGGCACCGTGCAGTACGTCAAAATGTAAAAATTGATATTGATTGGCGCAAGGTGTATAACTGAATATAAACATATAGATGTCTTCAGGTACCGACTCTTTATGTACATGTGAAGTTTTGGATTTTTAGCAGCATGTGCAGGAGAGTTATTAAGCATTTTGTCCATTGCGGCGAAGGAAATCTTAAGTGAAAACTTTGAAGCCCCGCCCCCGTCATATAGTATTTCGGAAACAAAAAATTTTAGCCCCAGTGTTTGTCCCAGGTCTTAAGATGCTCCAGACAGAACTTTAAGGCAATCAGATGAAGCCTTTAGGATCAGGGTGCAAAAGAATGACCCCTGTAAACATGCAAAAAAGGGCAAAAGTCGGACTTTCAAAAATTCATAACTCACTTCCTGTTCATATTAGACGTTAAAAAATATAAAATTTTTCGCCATGCCCGATGAGACTGCCAAGTTTGGTGAGTTTTTGTGCATGTTTTGGGGGTCAAAAATGCGATCGAACAATCGGAAAAATAATAATAATACTAATTTCTACAAAAACAATAGGGACTTCGCAGCGGTCGCTGCTCAGGCCCTAATAATAATAATAATAATAATAATAATAAAAGTAATAATATTTTCTACAAAAACAATAGGGACCTCGCCGCGGTCGCTGCTCGGGCCCCAATAATAATTTCTACACAAAGTCCATTGTGGTGACCCGCCCCCTTTTAAGTAAATTCAAAATGGCCGACTTCCTGTAAAACCTAGCTCATTGCTCCAAGAGACTTTTTTGTAGGTCTTGGTCTTGTACATACAGTGAACCCTCGCTACTTCGCGGTTCACCTTTCGCGGGTTCAGTGCTTCGCGGGTCTAAAAAATATTCGGGGGCATTGTAGTTTCGCCAAGCGGCACGACGGGGCGCTGGAGCGGTTAGACGGCCGGCGTGCGCCGAAGAAGAGCGTGGGCGAAGAGGAGAGTGGACGAAGAAGAGCACGTTCCCCCGGACACGATCGGTGGCGACGTTTCGCGCGGTTCGGACCGTACCAGAGCTCCGGCCGGCGTGCGTGGCAGTTAAGCCGTAGAGGAGCACCTTCCCCGGGCACGGGCGGTGCCAAGCGGCCCCTAAGTTTAACCGAATGGAAGCTCCGGAGGAGGAGGGCATGTTCGCGTCACAGTAAGCCGAAGAGGAGCACCTTCCTCGAGCACGGGCGGTTCCAAGCGGCCCCTAAGTTTAACCGAATGGAAGCTCCGGAGGAGGAGGGCATGCTCGCGTCACAGTAAGCCGAAGAGGAGCACCTTCCCCGGGCACGGGCGGTTCCAAGCGGCCCCTAAGTTTAACCGAATGGAAGCTCCGGAGGAGGAGGGCATGCTCGCGTCACAGTAAGCCGAAGAGGAGCACCTTCCCCGGGCACGGCGGTGCCAAGCGGCCCCTAAGTTTAACCGAATGGAAGCTCCGGGGGAGGAGGGCGGGCGTGTGTCACAGTTAAGCCGAATTGGAGCACCTCTTCTGCCCGGGCACGAGCGGAGCGCGAGGCTGTCAGTTATGAATGAATAAATGAATAAATAAATAAAGAATGCTACCTTTCATTTCACAGGGCACACCGGACGGCGTACCAGCAGGTAAAAGTCGGAGTAATTAAATAAATACAAAAAGAATGGCTGGGGAATAAAAAAATAATACGTTTTAATAATAATTTGGTTTTTTTGTTATAACATGAATTTACTCTCTCTCTCTCTCTCCCCCCGTATATATATATATATATATTTATATATTTATTATATATATTGTATATTTTTTTTAAGCATTTTTGAAGGTGCGCCGCTACTTCACGGATTTTCAGTTTTTGCGGGTGGTCTCGGTCCCCATTAACCGCAATAACCGAGGGTTCACTGTACTCCATAAAATTTACAAAAAGCGAGGTGAAACACTCAACCAGGGCTGCTTTTTTGAACATTTCTCGAGGGCCATGGCGAGCCATTTCAAAAAAGCTGCACAACTAACGTATAAAATATTGATAAATTTGCTCGGCCTGATGTGTGTGTAAAGTTTCACGAGTTGTCGTTCATATTTAGAACCTCATAATCAGCGTTGTTTTATTGCCGAACAGTGCAATGCCACTCCCACAACTTTTCATGAAAAAGGACAAATTTCGTATTATGACATCCTCATGGCCGAAACAGTCATCCGAGCATATATGAGGGCGACCTTGTTGAGTTGCACGGAGAAAAACATCCAAGAAAATAACTTGTATTAGCTTTTACCAGTTGGTGGCGCTACTACTACGATGAAAAATAAGTTGGTAGATGTCTTCAGGGCTTAAGTATCCTCAAATGTGTGCAACTTCGAGAAGATAGGATCATCTGAGTCATGTTGCTGGAGCTTTTGTTGCCACAGAGTACAATCGGACTTTTCAGCACCGTAATAGCCACGCCTTTTGCCAAAACGTCACAAAATTCGGCAGAGTAAGATCATTGTCTTGAATCTTTTCTGACTCATTTTCAGTCGGATTCGTCAAAAGGGCACCGTGCAGTACGTGAAAATTAAAATAAAAACAAATTTTTGATTCCACTTGGCGGCACTGTGTGTATAACAAAATAATAACATTAAGATGTCTTCAGGTCGGGACGTTTTATTTACAGGTGAAGGTTTGGATTTTTAGGAGCATGTGCAGGGGAGTTATTAAGCATTCATTTATTTGTATTAGGTTCATTTTGTCTTCTTATTATTGATATTTGACTGATTCATTAAAAGCAGACAATTATGTTTTAGGTTAATTTTTTACCTGACATGTTTCGGCGAGTCTTTCGCCTTCTTCAGAGTGTCGCATGATGGTGTCTTGAGCTGATGTTCCATGAGGGTGTGACTTACCTGTCAAAAAAATGAAAAAAATCAGAGCAGTAAAAGAACAAGCACAACATGAACATTACAAATCAGCAATCACTGACCACTGCAAAAGGGAAAACCACATCATGGACCGGGAGAAGGGCAGGGTCATCCGCACAGAAGAGAACAAACAACAGCGCTGGATCAGAGAGGCCATTGAGATCTGCAAGCGAGGCATAAAAACCATGAACAGAGACAAGGGAGCCTTCATCCTCTCTACCACCTGGACCAGCATCTTGGCGGAGTGAACGGACAGCGGGGGGCGTGACTTGCCTTCATTCATGTGACAGGTAAGTCACGCCCTCATGGAACATCAGCTGATAAAGACGGGTCACAAGACACCATCATGTGACACTCTGAAGAAGGCGAAAGACTTTCGTATTGTGACATGCTCAAGGCCTAAACACTCATCCGAGCAAATATAAGGTAGATTTTGTTAACATGCCCGGAGAAAAACATCAACGAAAATAATTTGTATTTGTTTTAACCAGTTGGTGGCGTTACCACTGCGATCAAAAATAAGTTGGCAGCCGTCTTCAGGGCCTGAATATCCTCAAATGTGAAAAATTTCGAGAAGATGGATCATCTGAATCATTTTGCAGGAACTTTTGTTGCCACAGAGAATAATCAGACTCTGCGGCACCGTAATAGCCACGCCCTTCGAAGGAAAGTCACAAAAATAGGGATAGAGTAAGATCAATGTCTTGAGTCTTTTCTAGCCAATTTTCAATCAGATTCGTTAAAAGGGCACCGTGCAGTACGTCAAAATGTAAAAAATGATATTGATTGGCGCAAGGTGTATAACTGAATATAAACATATAGATGTCTTCAGGTACAGACTCTTTATGTACATGTGAAGTTTTGGATTTGTAGCAGCATGTGCAGGAGAGTTATTAAGCATTTTGTCCATTGCGGCGAAGGAACTCTTAAGTGAAAACTTTGATGCCCCGCCCCCGTCATATAGTATTTCGGAAACAAAAATTTTTAGCCCCAGTGTTTGTCCCAGGTCTTCAGATGCTACAGACAGAATTTTAAGGCAATCAGATGAAGCCTTTAGGATCAGGGTGCAAAAGAATGACCCCTGTAAACATGCAAAAAAGGGCAAAAGTCGGACTTTCAAAAATTCATAACTCACTTCCTGTTCATATTAGACGTTAAAATATCAAATTTTTCGCCATGCCCGATGAGACTGCCAAGTTTGGTGAGTTTTTGTGCATGTTTCGGGGGTCAAAAATGCGATCAAACAATCGGAAAAATAATAATAATAATAATTTCTACAAAAACAATAGGGACTTCGCAGCGGTCGCTGCTCAGGCCCTAATAATAATAATAATAATAATAATAAAAGTAATAATATTTTCTACAAAAACAATAGGGACCTCGCCGCGGTCGCTGCTCGGGCCCCAATAATAATTTCTACACAAAGTCCATTGTGGTGACCCGCCCCCTTTTAAGTAAATTCAAAATGGCCGACTTCCTGTAAAACCTAGCTCATTGCTCCAAGAGACTTTTTTGTAGGTCTTGGTCTTATACATACAGTGAACCCTCGCTACTTCGCGGTTCACCTTTCGCGGGTTCAGTGCTTCGCGGGTCTAAAAAATATTCGGGGGCATTGTAGTTTCGCCGAGCGGCACGACGGGGCGCTGGAGCGGTTAGACGGCCGGCGTGCGCCGAAGAAGAGCGTGGGCGAAGAGGAGAGTGGACGAAGAAGAGCACGTTCCCCCGGACACGATCGGTGGCGACGTTTCGCGCGGTTCGGACCGTACCAGAGCTCCGGCCAGCGTGCGTGGCAGTTAAGCCGTAGAGGAGCACCTTCCCCGGGCACGGGCGGTGCCAAGCGGCCCCTAAGTTTAACCGAATGGAAGCTCCGGAGGAGGAGGGCATGCTCGCGTCACAGTAAGCCGAAGAGGAGCACCTTCCCCGGGCACGGGCGGTTCCAAGCGGCCCCTAAGTTTAACCGAATGGAAGCTCCGGAGGAGGAGGGCATGCTCGCGTCACAGTAAGCCGAAGAGGAGCACCTTCCCCGGGCACGGGCGGTGCCAAGCGGCCCCTAAGTTTAACCGAATGGAAGCTCCGGGGGAGGAGGACGGGCGTGTGTCACAGTTAAGCCAAATTGGAGCACCTCTTCTGCCCGGGCACGAGCGGAGCGTGAGGCTGTCAGTTATGAATGAATAAATGAATAAATAAATAAAGAATGCCACCTTTCATTTCACAGGGCACACCGGACGGCGTACCAGCAGGTAAAAGTCGGAGTAATTAAATAAATACAAAAAGAATGGCTGGGGAATAAAAAAATAATACGTTTTAATAATAATTTGGTTTTTTTGTTATAACATGAATTTCACTCTCTCTCTCCCCGTATATATATATCTATATATCTATATATATATATACATATATATATATATATATATATATATATATTTCTATATTTATTATATATATTGTATATTTTTTTTAAGCATTTTTGAAGGTGCGCCGCTACTTCGCGGATTTTCAGTTTTCGCGGGTGGTCTCGGTCCCCATTAACCGCGATAACCGAGGGTTCACTGTACTCCATAAAATTTACAAAAAGCGAGGTGAAACACTCAACCAGAGCTGCTTTTTTTTAACATTTCTCGAGGGCCATGGCGAGCCATTTCAAAAAAGCTGCACAACTAACGTATAAAATATTGATAAATTTGCTCGCCTGATGTGTGTGTAAAGTTTTACGAGTTGTCGTTCATATTTAGAACCTCATAATCAGCTTTGTTTTATTGCCGAACAGTGCAATGCCACTCCCACAACTTTTCACGAAAAATCACGAATTTCGTATTGTGACATCCTCATGGCCGAAACAGTCATCCGAGCATATATGAGGGCGACCTTGTTGAGTTGCACGGAGAAAAACATCCAAGAAAATAACTTGTATTAGCTTTTACCAGTTGGTGGCGCTACTACTACGATGTAAAATAAGTTGGTAGATGTCTTCAGGGCTGAAGTATCCTCAAATGTGTACAACTTCGAGAAGATAGGATCATCTGAGTCATGTTGCCGGAGCTTTTGTTGCCACAGAGTACAATCGGACTTTTCAGCACCTTAATAGCCACGCCTTTTGCCAAAACGTCACAAAATTCGGCAGAGAGTAAGATCATTGTCTTGAGTCTTTTCTGACTAATTTTCAGTCGGATTCGTCAAAAGGGCACCGTGCAGTACGTGAAAATTAAAATAAAAACAAATTTTTGATACCACTTGGCGGCACTGTGTGTATAACAAAATAATAACATTAAGATGTCTTCAGGTCGGGACGTTTTATTTACAGGTGAAGGTTTGGATTTTTAGGAGCATGTGCAGGGGAGTTATTAAGCATTCATTTATTTGTATTAGGTTCATTTTGTCTTCTTATTTTTGATATTTGACTGATTCATTAAAAGCAGACAATTATGTTTTAGGTTAATTTTTTACCTGACATGTTTCGGCGAGTCTTTCGCCTTCTTCAGAGTGTCGCATGATGGTGTCTTGAGACCCGTCTTTATCAGCTGATGTTCCATGAGGGTGTGACTTACCTGTCAAAAAAATGAAAAATCAGAGCAGTAAAAGAACAAGCACAACATGAACATTACAAATCAGCAATCACTGACCACTGCAAAAGGGAAAACCACATCATGGACCGGGAGAAGGGCAGGGTCATCCGCACCGAAGAGAACAAACAACAGCGCTGGATCAGAGAGGCCATTGAGATCTGCAAGCGAGGCATAAAAACCATGAACAGAGACAAGGGAGCCTTCATCCTCTCTACCACCTGGAGCAGCATTTTGGCGGAGTGAACGGACAGCGGGGGGCGTGACTTGCCTTCATTCTTGTGACAGGTAAGTCACGCCCTCATGGAACATCAGCTGATAAAGACGGGTCACAAGACACCATCATGTGACACTCTGAAGAAGGCGAAAGACTTTCGTATTGTGACATGCTCAAGGCCTAAACACTCATCCGAGCAAATATAAGGTAGATTTTGTTCACCTGCCCGGAGAAAAACATCAACGAAAATAATTTGTATTTGTTTTAACCAGTTGGTGGCGCTACCACTGCGATCAAAAATAAGTTGGCAGCCGTCTTCAGGGCCTGAATATCCTCAAATGTGAAAGATTTCCAGAAGATGGATCATCTGAATCATTTTGCAGGAACTTTTTTTGCCACGGAGAATAATCAGACTCTGCGGCACCGTAATAACCACGCCCTTTGAAGGAAAGTCATAAAAATAGGGATAGAGTAAGATCAATGTCTTGAGTCTTTTCTAGCCAATTTTCAATCGGATTCGTTAAAAGGGCACCGTGCAGTACGTCAAAATGTAAAAAATGATATTGATTGGCGCAAGGTGTATAACTGAATATAAACATATAGATGTCTTCAGGTACAGACTCTTTATGTACATGTGAAGTTTTGGATTTTTAGCAGCATGTGCAGGAGAGTTATTAAGCATTTTGTCCATTGCGGCGAAGGAAATCTTAAGTGAAAACTTTGAAGCCCCGCCCCCGTCATATAGTATTTCGGAAACAAAAAATTTTAGCCCCAGTGTTTGTCCCAGGTCTTCAGATGCTACAGACAGAATTTTAAGGCAATCAGATGAAGCCTTTAGGATCAGGGTGCAAAAGAATGACCCCTGTAAACATGCAAAAAAGGGCAAAAGTCGGACTTTCAAAAATTCATAACTCACTTCCTGTTCATATTAGACGTTAAAATATCAAATTTTTCGCCATGCCCGATGAGACTGCCAAGTTTGGTGAGTTTTTGTGCATGTTTCGGGGGTCAAAAATGCGATCGAACAATCGGAAAAATAATAATAATAATAATTTCTACAAAAACAATAGGGACTTCGCAGCGGTCGCTGCTCAGGCCCTAATAATAATAATAATAATAATAATAAAAGTAATAATGTTTTCTACAAAAACAATAGGGACCTCGCCGCGGTCGCTGCTCGGGCCCCAATAATAATTTCGACACAAAGTCCATTGTGGTGACCCGCCCCCTTTTAAGTAAATTCAAAATGGCCGACTTCCTGTAAAACCTAGCTCATTGCTCCAAGAGACTTTTTTGTAGGTCTTGGTCTTATACATACAGTGAACCCTCGCTACTTCGCGGTTCACCTTTCGCGGGTTCAGTGCTTCGCGGGTCTAAAAAATATTCGGGGGCATTGTAGTTTCGCCGAGCGGCACGACGGGTCGCTGGAGAGATTAGACGGCCGGCGTGCGCCAAAGAAGAGCGTGGGCGAAGAGGAGAGTGGACGAAGAAGAGCACGTTCCCCCGGACACGATCGGTGCCGACGTTTCGCGCGGTTCGGACCGTACCAGAGCTCCGGCCGGCGTGCGTGGCAGTTAAGCCGTAGAGGAGCACCTTCCCCGGGCACGGGCGGTTCCAAGCGGCCCCTAAGTTTAAACCGAATGGAAGCTCCGGAGGAGGAGGGCATGCTCGCGTCACAGTAAGCCGAAGAGGAGCACCTTCCCCGGGCACGGGCGGTGCCAAGCGGCCCCTAAGTTTAACCGAATGGAAGCTCCGGGGGAGGAGGACGGGCGTGTGTCACAGTTAAGCCAAATTGGAGCACCTCTTCTGCCCGGGCACGAGCGGAGCGCGAGGCTGTCAGTTATGAATGAATAAATGAATAAATAAATAAAGAATGCCACCTTTCATTTCACAGGGCACACCGGACGGCGTACCAGCAGGTAAAAGTCGGAGTAATTAAATAAATACAAAAAGAATGGCTGGGGAATAAAAAAATAATACGTTTTAATAATAATTTGGTTTTTTTGTTATAACATGAATTTCACTCTCTCTCTCCCCGTATATATATATATATATATCTATATATATATATATCTATATATATATATATATATATATATATATATATATTTCTATATTTATTATATATATTGTATATTTTTTTTAAGAATTTTTGAAGGTGCGCCGCTACTTCGCGGATTTTCAGTTTTCGCGGGTGGTCTCGGTCCCCATTAACCGCGATAACCGAGGGTTCACTGTACTCCATAAAATTTACAAAAAGCGAGGTGAAACACTCAACCAGAGCTGCTTTTTTTTAACATTTCTCGAGGGCCATGGCGAGCCATTTCAAAAAAGCTGCACAACTAACGTATAAAATATTGATAAATTTGCTCGGCCTGATGTGTGTGTAAAGTTTTACGAGTTGTCGTTCATATTTAGAACCTCATAATCAGCTTTGTTTTATTGCCGAACAGTGCAATGCCACTCCCACAACTTTTCACGAAAAATCACGAATTTCGTATTGTGACATCCTCATGGCCGAAACAGTCATCCGAGCATATATGAGGGCGACCTTGTTGAGTTGCACGGAGAAAAACATCCAAGAAAATAACTTGTATTAGCTTTTACCAGTTGGTGGCGCTACTACTACGATGTAAAATAAGTTGGTAGATGTCTTCAGGGCTGAAGTATCCTCAAATGTGTACAACTTCGAGAAGATAGGATCATCTGAGTCATGTTGCCGGAGCTTTTGTTGCCACAGAGTACAATCGGACTTTTCAGCACCTTAATAGCCACGCCTTTTGCCAAAACGTCACAAAATTCGGCAGAGAGTAAGATCATTGTCTTGAGTCTTTTCTGACTAATTTTCAGTCGGATTCGTCAAAAGGGCACCGTGCAGTACGTGAAAATTAAAATAAAAACAAATTTTTGATTCCACTTGGCGGCACTGTGTGTATAACAAAATAATAACATTAAGATGTCTTCAGGTCGGGACGTTTTATTTACAGGTGAAGGTTTGGATTTTTAGGAGCATGTGCAGGGGAGTTATTAAGCATTCATTTATTTGTATTAGGTTCATTTTGTCTTCTTATTATTGATATTTGACTGATTCATTAAAAGCAGACAATTATGTTTTAGGTTAATTTTTTACCTGACATGTTTCGGCGAGTCTTTCGCCTTCTTCAGAGTGTCGCATGATGGTGTCTTGAGACCCGTCTTTATCAGCTGATGTTCCATGAGGGTGTGACTTACCTGTCAAAAAAATGAAAAATCAGAGCAGTAAAAGAACAAGCACAACATGAACATTACAAATCAGCAATCACTGACCACTGCAAAAGGGAAAACCACATCATGGACCGGGAGAAGGGCAGGGTCATCCGCACCGAAGAGAACAAACAACAGCGCTGGATCAGAGAGGCCATTGAGATCTGCAAGCGAGGCATAAAAACCATGAACAAAGACAAGGGAGCCTTCATCCTCTCTACCACCTGGAGCAGCATTTTGGCGGAGTGAACGGACAGCGGGGGGCGTGACTTGCCTTCATTCTTGTGACAGGTAAGTCACGCCCTCATGGAACATCAGCTGATAAAGACGGGTCACAAGACACCATCATGTGACACTCTGAAGAAGGCGAAAGACTTTCGTATTGTGACATGCTCAAGGCCTAAACACTCATCCGAGCAAATATAAGGTAGATTTTGTTAACATGCCCGGAGAAAAACATCAACGAAAATAATTTGTATTTGTTTTAACCAGTTGGTGGCGCTACCACTGCGATCAAAAATAAGTTGGCAGCCGTCTTCAGGGCCTGAATATCCTCAAATGTGAAAAATTTCGAGAAGATGGATCATCTGAATCATTTTGCAGGAACTTTTGTTGCCACGGAGAATAATCAGACTCTGCGGCACCGTAATAGCCACGCCCTTCGAAGGAAAGTCACAAAAATAGGGATAGAGTAAGATCAATGTCTTGAGTCTTTTCTAGCCAATTTTCAATCAGATTCGTTAAAAGGGCACCGTGCAGTACGTCAAAATGTAAAAAATGATATTGATTGGCGCAAGGTGTATAACTGAATATAAACATATAGATGTCTTCAGGTACAGACTCTTTATGTACATGTGAAGTTTTGGATTTGTAGCAGCATGTGCAGGAGAGTTATTAAGCATTTTGTCCATTGCGGCGAAGGAAATCTTAAGTGAAAACTTTGATGCCCCGCCCCCGTCATATAGTATTTCGGAAACAAAAAATTTTAGCCCCAGTGTTTGTGCCAGGTCTTCAGATGCTACAGACAGAATTTTAAGGCAATCAGATGAAGCCTTTAGGATCAGGGTGCAAAAGAATGACCCCTGTAAACATGCAAAAAAGGGCAAAAGTCGGACTTTCAAAAATTCATAACTCACTTCCTGTTCATATTAGACGTTAAAATATCAAATTTTTCGCCATGCCCGATGAGACTGCCAAGTTTGGTGAGTTTTTGTGCATGTTTCGGGGGTCAAAAATGCGATCGAACAATCGGAAAAATAATAATAATAATAATTTCTACAAAAACAATAGGGACTTCGCAGCGGTCGCTGCTCAGGCCCTAATAATAATAATAATAATAATAATAAAAGTAATAATATTTTCTACAAAAACAATAGGGACCTCGCCGCGGTCGCTGCTCGGGCCCCAATAATAATTTCTACACAAAGTCCATTGTGGTGACCCGCCCCCTTTTAAGTAAATTCAAAATGGCCGACTTCCTGTAAAACCTAGCTCATTGCTCCAAGAGACTTTTTTGTAGGTCTTGGTCTTATACATACAGTGAACCCTCGCTACTTCGCGGTTCACCTTTCGCGGGTTCAGTGCTTCGCGGGTCTAAAAAATATTCGGGGGCATTGTAGTTTCGCCGAGCGGCACGACGGGGCGCTGGAGCGGTTAGACGGCCGGCGTGCGCCGAAGAAGAGCGTGGGCGAAGAGGAGAGTGGACGAAGAAGAGCACGTTCCCCCGGACACGATCGGTGGCGACGTTTCGCGCGGTTCGGACCGTACCAGAGCTCCGGCCAGCGTGCGTGGCAGTTAAGCCGTAGAGGAGCACCTTCCCCGGGCACGGGCGGTGCCAAGCGGCCCCTAAGTTTAACCGAATGGAAGCTCCGGAGGAGGAGGGCATGCTCGCGTCACAGTAAGCCGAAGAGGAGCACCTTCCCCGGGCACGGGCGGTTCCAAGCGGCCCCTAAGTTTAACCGAATGGAAGCTCCGGAGGAGGAGGGCATGCTCGCGTCACAGTAAGCCGAAGAGGAGCACCTTCCCCGGGCACGGGCGGTGCCAAGCGGCCCCTAAGTTTAACCGAATGGAAGCTCCGGGGGAGGAGGACGGGCGTGTGTCACAGTTAAGCCAAATTGGAGCACCTCTTCTGCCCGGGCACGAGCGGAGCGCGAGGCTGTCAGTTATGAATGAATAAATGAATAAATAAATAAAGAATGCCACCTTTCATTTCACAGGGCACACCGGACGGCGTACCAGCAGGTAAAAGTCGGAGTAATTAAATAAATACAAAAAGAATGGCTGGGGAATAAAAAAATAATACGTTTTAATAATAATTTGGTTTTTTTGTTATAACATGAATTTCACTCTCTCTCTCCCCGTATATATATATATATATATATCTATATATATATATATATATATATATATATATATATATATATATATTTCTATATTTATTATATATATTGTATATTTTTTTTAAGCATTTTTGAAGGTGCGCCGCTACTTCGCGGATTTTCAGTTTTCGCGGGTGGTCTCGGTCCCCATTAACCGCGATAACCGAGGGTTCACTGTACTCCATAAAATTTACAAAAAGCGAGGTGAAACACTCAACCAGAGCTGCTTTTTTTTAACATTTCTCGAGGGCCATGGCGAGCCATTTCAAAAAAGCTGCACAACTAACGTATAAAATATTGATAAATTTGCTCGGCCTGATGTGTGTGTAAAGTTTTACGAGTTGTCGTTCATATTTAGAACCTCATAATCAGCTTTGTTTTATTGCCGAACAGTGCAATGCCACTCCCACAACTTTTCACGAAAAATCACGAATTTCGTATTGTGACATCCTCATGGCCGAAACAGTCATCCGAGCATATATGAGGGCGACCTTGTTGAGTTGCACGGAGAAAAACATCCAAGAAAATAACTTGTATTAGCTTTTACCAGTTGGTGGCGCTACTACTACGATGTAAAATAAGTTGGTAGAAGTCTTCAGGGCTGAAGTATCCTCAAATGTGTACAACTTCGAGAAGATAGGATCATCTGAGTCATGTTGCCGGAGCTTTTGTTGCCACAGAGTACAATCGGACTTTTCAGCACCTTAATAGCCACGCCTTTTGCCAAAACGTCACAAAATTCGGCAGAGAGTAAGATCATTGTCTTGAGTCTTTTCTGACTAATTTTCAGTCGGATTCGTCAAAAGGGCACCGTGCAGTACGTGAAAATTAAAATAAAAACAAATTTTTGATTCCACTTGGCGGCACTGTGTGTATAACAAAATAATAACATTAAGATGTCTTCAGGTCGGGACGTTTTATTTACAGGTGAAGGTTTGGATTTTTAGGAGCATGTGCAGGGGAGTTATTAAGCATTCATTTATTTGTATTAGGTTCATTTTGTCTTCTTATTATTGATATTTGACTGATTCATTAAAAGCAGACAATTATGTTTTAGGTTAATTTTTTACCTGACATGTTTAGGCGAGTCTTTCGCCTTCTTCAGAGTGTCGCATGATGGTGTTTTGAGACCCGTCTTTATCAGCTGATGTTCCATGAGGGTGTGACTTACCTGTCAAAAAAATGAAAAATCAGAGCAGTAAAAGAACAAGCACAACATGAACATTACAAATCAGCAATCACTGACCACTGCAAAAGGGAAAACCACATCATGGACCGGGAGAAGGGCAGGGTCATCCGCACCGAAGAGAACAAACAACAGCGCTGGATCAGAGAGGCCATTGAGATCTGCAAGCGAGGCATAAAAACCATGAACAGAGACAAGGGAGCCTTCATCCTCTCTACCACCTGGAGCAGCATTTTGGCGGAGTGAACGGACAGCGGGGGGCGTGACTTGCCTTCATTCTTGTGACAGGTAAGTCACGCCCTCATGGAACATCAGCTGATAAAGACGGGTCACAAGACACCATCATGTGACACTCTGAAGAAGGCGAAAGACTTTCGTATTGTGACATGCTCAAGGCCTAAACACTCATCCGAGCAAATATAAGGTAGATTTTGTTCACCTGCCCGGAGAAAAACATCAACGAAAATAATTTGTATTTGTTTTAACCAGTTGGTGGCGCTACCACTGCGATCAAAAATAAGTTGGCAGCCGTCTTCAGGGCCTGAATATCCTCAAATGTGAAAGATTTCCAGAAGATGGATCATCTGAATCATTTTGCAGGAACTTTTTTTGCCACGGAGAATAATCAGACTCTGCGGCACCGTAATAACCACGCCCTTTGAAGGAAAGTCATAAAAATAGGGATAGAGTAAGATCAATGTCTTGAGTCTTTTCTAGCCAATTTTCAATCGGATTCGTTAAAAGGGCACCGTGCAGTACGTCAAAATGTAAAAAATGATATTGATTGGCGCAAGGTGTATAACTGAATATAAACATATAGATGTCTTCAGGTACAGACTCTTTATGTACATGTGAAGTTTTGGATTTTTAGCAGCATGTGCAGGAGAGTTATTAAGCATTTTGTCCATTGCGGCGAAGGAAATCTTAAGTGAAAACTTTGAAGCCCCGCCCCCGTCATATAGTATTTCGGAAACAAAAAATTTTAGCCCCAGTGTTTGTCCCAGGTCTTCAGATGCTACAGACAGAATTTTAAGGCAATCAGATGAAGCCTTTAGGATCAGGGTGCAAAAGAATGACCCCTGTAAACATGCAAAAAAGGGCAAAAGTCGGACTTTCAAAAATTCATAACTCACTTCCTGTTCATATTAGACGTTAAAATATCAAATTTTTCGCCATGCCCGATGAGACTGCCAAGTTTGGTGAGTTTTTGTGCATGTTTCGGGGGTCAAAAATGCGATCGAACAATCGGAAAAATAATAATAATAATAATTTCTACAAAAACAATAGGGACTTCGCAGCGGTCGCTGCTCAGGCCCTAATAATAATAATAATAATAATAATAAAAGTAATAATGTTTTCTACAAAAACAATAGGGACCTCGCCGCGGTCGCTGCTCGGGCCCCAATAATAATTTCGACACAAAGTCCATTGTGGTGACCCGCCCCCTTTTAAGTAAATTCAAAATGGCCGACTTCCTGTAAAACCTAGCTCATTGCTCCAAGAGACTTTTTTGTAGGTCTTGGTCTTATACATACAGTGAACCCTCGCTACTTCGCGGTTCACCTTTCGCGGGTTCAGTGCTTCGCGGGTCTAAAAAATATTCGGGGGCATTGTAGTTTCGCCGAGCGGCACGACGGGTCGCTGGAGAGATTAGACGGCCGGCGTGCGCCAAAGAAGAGCGTGGGCGAAGAGGAGAGTGGACGAAGAAGAGCACGTTCCCCCGGACACGATCGGTGCCGACGTTTCGCGCGGTTCGGACCGTACCAGAGCTCCGGCCGGCGTGCGTGGCAGTTAAGCCGTAGAGGAGCACCTTCCCCGGGCACGGGCGGTTCCAAGCGGCCCCTAAGTTTAACCGAATGGAAGCTCCGGAGGAGGAGGGCATGCTCACGTCACAGTAAGCCGAAGAGGAGCACCTTCCCCGGGCACGGGCGGTGCCAAGCGGCCCCTAAGTTTAACCGAATGGAAGCTCCGGGGGAGGAGGGCGGGCGTGTGTCACAGTTAAGCCAAATTGGAGCACCTCTTCTGCCCGGGCACGAGCGGAGCGCGAGGCTGTCAGTTATGAATGAATAAATGAATAAATAAATAAAGAATGCCACCTTTCATTTCACAGGGCACACCGGACGGCGTACCAGCAGGTAAAAGTCGGAGTAATTAAATAAATACAAAAAGAATGGCTGGGGAATAAAAAAATAATACGTTTTAATAATAATTTGGTTTTTTTGTTATAACATGAATTTCACTCTCTCTCTCCCCGTATATATATATATATATATATATATATATATATATATTTATTATATATATTGTATATTTTTTTTAAGCATTTTTGAAGGTGCACCGCTACTTCGCGGATTTTCAGTTTTCGCGGGTGGTCTCGGTCCCCATTAACCGCGATAACCGAGGGTTCACTGTACTCCATAAAATTTACAAAAAGCGAGGTGAAACACTCAACCAGAGCTGCTTTTTTTAACATTTCTCGAGGGCCATGGCGAGCCATTTCAAAAAAGCTGCACAACTAACGTATAAAATATTGATAAATTTGCTCGGCCTGATGTGTGTGTAAAGTTTTACGAGTTGTCGTTCATATTTAGAACCTCATAATCAGCTTTGTTTTATTGCCGAACAGTGCAATGCCACTCCCACAACTTTTCACGAAAAAGGACGAATTTCGTATTGTGACATCCTCATGGCCGAAACAGTCATCCGAGCATATATGAGGGCGACCTTGTTGAGTTGCACGGAGAAAAACATCCAAGAAAATAACTTGTATTAGCTTTTACCAGTTGGTGGCGCTACTACTACGATGTAAAATAGAAATAGAAATAGAAATCCCTTTATTGTCATTGTACTCAAGTGTGCAACGAGATTAGAGGGCTCCCCTCTCCAGTGCAATACAACAATAATACAGACAAATATATAAATTAGATAAATAAAGAAGACAGTGCAATGGAATTCAGTACTGAATAGGGCATATAGAAACACATCACAAGGCTGTTTTGCGAGGTTAGGGTGGTCTCGTGTGTGTGTGAGAGTTCAGTAAGGAGATGGCTCTCGGAAAGAAACTGTTTCTCAGTCTATTGGTCCTTGATTTGATGCATCTGTAGCGCCTGCCAGAGGGCAACAGGTCGAACAGGTGTGAGTTTGGGTGGGTATTGTCATTGACGATGTTGAGAGCCCTTCTGAGGCACCGGGCGGTGTAGATGTCCGACAGTGGGGGGAGAGGGCAGCCAATAATCCTTTGCGCTGTTTTGACTGTCCTCTGGAGCCTCACTCTGTCCGCCTCAGTGCAGCCGCTGTACCAGGTGGAGACACAGTACGTCAGCAGGCTCTCGATGGACGAGTGGTAGAAGGCCAGCAGCAGCTTCCTGTCCAGGTTGAATTTCCTGAGGACTCTCAGGAAGTGCAGACGTTGGCGGACCTTCTTTACCACTGCTGTGGTGTTGTGACTCCAAGAAAGGTCATCGGAGATCTGTACTCCCAGGAACTTGAACGTGTGGACCCTCTCCACACACACGCCTTCGATGCAGAGGGGGGGCGGCAGCGTCTTGTTCCTCCTGAAGTCGACGACAATCTCCTTTGTTTTAGCAGAGTTAAGGTGCAGTCTGTTGTCCTTGCACCAAGTTGTCAGTCTCTTTACCTCCTCTCTGTAGGCTGTCTCGTCACCTTCCGAGATCAGACCGACCACTGTCGTGTCGTCAGCAAACTTGACGATGGTGTTGTTGCCGTGGGCCGGGCTGCAGTCGTAGGTGTAGAGGGCGTACAGGAGAGGGCTCAGCACGCATCCTTGGGGGGAACCGGTGCTCAGCGTGCGGGTGGAGGACGTGTAGGGGCCGAGCAACACAGTCTGGGGTCTGTTGGTCAGAAAGTCCTTAATCCAGATGCGTGTGAGGGCAGGGAGGCCGAGAGTGTCCAGTTTGGCGACGAGGATGTCTGGGATGATCGTGTTGAATGCCGAGCTGTAGTCCACAAAGAGCATCCTTGCATAGCTCTGCTGTCGTTCCAGGTGGCCCAGCACAACATGCAGAGCAGTGTCGATGGCGTCCTCAGTGGATCTGTTAGCCCGGTATGCAAACTGGTAGGGGTCCAGAGTGGGAGGAAGGCAGTCCCTGATGTGCTGGAGAACCAGCCTCTCGAAGCACTTCATAATGACTGGTGTGAGAGCAACAGGACGGTAGTCATTCAGGTGGACGGCTGGTGACTTTTTGGGGACAGGAATAATGGTGGAAGTTTTCAAGCAGGAGGGGATGACTGCCTGAGCCAGGGAGCGGTTGAAGATCCTGCAGAAAACATGTGACAGTTGGTGGGCACATGCTCTGAGGACCTTGCCTGGTATTCCGTCGGGTCCAGTAGCTTTCCTGGGGTTGACCGCCAGGAGCGCGCGCCTCACATCGTGTTCCTCTACGATGAGTGGGGGGGAGTTGGAGCTTGAAGTGCGGGGGTGTGACGGTTGGGGCGAGTCAAAGCGAGCGAAGAAGCAGTTAAGCTCCTCTGCCAGCGATGCACTCGGGTCTACAGAGGTCGTGCTGCTGCCACGGAAGTTGGTGATGCTCCGTAGACCCTGCCACACCTCCCGTGGCCTGTTACTGGCAAGGTGGGCCTCCAGCCTCCCCTTGTAGGTTGCCTTGGCTAGCTTGATGCCTTTGCTCAGGTCAGCACGAGCCACCCTGTACTGGGCTTTGTCGCCTGACCTGAAGGCAGCGTCACGGGCCTTGAGGAGAGAGCGAACCCCGCTGGACATCCAGGGCTTCGCATTTGGGAAGGTCCGTATAGTCTTATGTTGGGACACAGTTTCCATGCAGAACTTGATGTAGTCCAGTACACAATGCGTGTAGACATCAAGGTCCTGATGATCAAAGAGGTCCCAGTTTGTGTCATGAAAGCAGTCCTGTAATTCACTCATGGCGTCGTCACGCCAGGTTTTCACAGTCTTTGTGGTAGGCCTGAATCTGCGCCTGAGAGGGGTGTACGCAGGTGCGAGCTGCAAGGACAGGTGGTCTGACTGGCCGAGAGGGGCGAGTGGGAGGGCTCTGTATGCGTGCTTGATGTTCGAGTACACATGGTCGAGAGTGTTGTCTCCCCTCGTTGGGCACTTGACATGCTGGTGAAACTCTGGGAGTACAGTCTTTAAATTGGCCTTATTAAAGTCTCCCGCTACTACGTGAACGCCATCAGGGTGGGCCCGCTGATGTTTATTGATGACGCACGCGAGTAGCGAGAGCGCCGTGCTAGTGCTAGCGTCGGGAGGGATGTAAACAGCTGTGACAATCACTACCGTTAGCTCCCTCGGGAGAAAATAAGGCCGGCATTTAACGGACATGAACTCGATGTCGGGGGAAGAGTGCTTCTCGACGATCGTGCTATCGCCGCACCAGTTCTCATGCACGTAAACACAGAGCCCCCCGCCCCTCCTCTTACCGGTGTCCCTAGTCCGATCCGCGCGATGTAGCGAGCGCCCGGCCAGCTGGATGCTAGCGTCGGGGACGTCTGCGTGCAGCCAGGTTTCCGTGACGACGATCACACTGCTATCGCGCACATAGCGGTTTCCCAGGATTTGTAATCCCAGGTCGTCGATTTTGTGGACCACGGATCTGGCGTTGGTGAGGTGCAGACTCGGTAGTGGTTGCCTATGGGGCTGCCGTCGCAGCCGTTGCAAGACACCGGACCTGCAGCCTCGCTTCTGCTTCCTCTCTCTGCGTCGCCTGCGCCGCCTCCCGGCCCCGATGACCAGCCATGGTGAGCCGGGCAGCCTCGCCAGTTCGTTCGGAATTTTGCGATCATAGCAAAATTCCTCTGTGATGGTTATTTCGCATCGATATCCAATGTTCACGATGTCCTGGCGGGTATATCGATGTTGTGCCTCAGTTGATGCCAATAAGAGCAAGCAAACACTAATAAAAAGTAAAAAGGAGCACTGTGAGGGGGAGCTGTTAGCCGCTGCGTCCATGCGCGCCGCCATCTTGGAATACTTAATAAGTTGGTAGATGTCTTCAGGGCTGAAGTATCCTCAAATGTGTACAATTCGAGAAGATAGGATCATCTGAGTCATGTTGCCGGAGCTTTTGTTGCCACAGAGTACAATCGGACTTTTCAGCACCTTAATAGCCACGCCTTTTGCCAAAACGTCACAAAATTCGGCAGAGAGTAAGATCATTGTCTTGAGTCTTTTCTGACTAATTTTCAGTCGGATTCGTCAAAAGGGCACCGTGCAGTACGTGAAAATTAAAATAAAAACAAATTTTTGATTCCACTTGGTGGCACTGTGTGTATAACAAAATAATAACATTATGATGTCTTCAGGTCGGGACGTTTTATTTACAGGTGAAGGTTTGGATTTTTAGGAGCATGTGCAGGGGAGTTATTAAGCATTCATTTATTTGTATTAGGTTCATTTTGTCTTCTTATTATTGATATTTGACTGATTCATTAAAAGCAGACAATTATGTTTTAGGTTAATGTTTTACCTGACATGTTTCGGCGAGTCTTTCGCCTTCTTCAGAGTGTCGCATGATGGTGTCTTGAGCTGATGTTCCATGAGGGTGTGACTTACCTGTCAAAAAAATGAAAAAATCAGAGCAGTAAAAGAACAAGCACAACATGAACATTACAAATCAGCAATCACTGACCACTGCAAAAGGGAAAACCACATCATGGACCGGGAGAAGGGCAGGGTCATCCGCACAGAAGAGAACAAACAACAGCGCTGGATCAGAGAGGCCATTGAGATCTGCAAGCGAGGCATAAAAACCATGAACAGAGACAAGGGAGCCTTCATCCTCTCTACCACCTGGACCAGCATCTTGGCGGAGTGAACGGACAGCGGGGGGCGTGACTTGCCTTCATTCTCGTGACAGGTAAGTCACGCCCTCATGGAACATCAGCTGATAAAGACGGGTCACAAGACACCATCATGTGACACTCTGAAGAAGGCGAAAGACTTTCGTATTGTGACATCCTCAAGGCCTAAACACTCATCCGAGCAAATATAAGGTAGATTTTGTTAACCTGCCCGGAGAAAAACATCAACGAAAATAATTTGTATTTGTTTTAACCAGTTGGTGGCGCTACCACTGCGATCAAAAATAAGTTGGCAGCCGTCTTCAGGGCCTGAATATCCTCAAATGTGAAAGATTTCCAGAAGATGGATCATCTGAATCATTTTGCAGGAACTTTTGTTGCCACGGAGAATAATCAGACTCTGCGGCACCGTAATAGCCACGCCCTTTGAAGGAAAGTCATAAAAATAGGGATAGAGTAAGATCAATGTCTTGAGTCTTTTCTAGCCAATTTTCAATCGGATTCGTTAAAAGGGCACCGTGCAGTACGTCAAAATGTAAAAATTTATATTGATTGGCGCAAGGTGTATAACTGAATATAAACATATAGATGTCTTCAGGTACCGACTCTTTATGTACATGTGAAGTTTTGGATTTTTAGCAGCACGTGCAGGAGAGTTATTAAGCATTTTGTCCATTGCGGCGAAGGAAATCTTAAGTGAAAACTTTGAAGCCCCGCCCCCGTCATATAGTATTTCGGAAACAAAAAAGTTTAGCCCCAGTGTTTGTCCCAGGTCTTAAGATGCTCCAGACAGAACTTTAAGGCAATCAGATGAAGCCTTTAGGATCAGGGTGCAAAAGAATGGCCCCTGTAAACATGCAAAAAAGGGCAAAAATCGGACTTTCAAAAATTCATAACTCACTTCCTGTTCATATTAGACGTTAAAAAATATCAAATTTTTCGCCATGCCCGATGAGACTGCCAAGTTTGGTGAGTTTTTGTGCATGTTTCGGGGGTCAAAAATGCGATCGAACAATCGGAAAAATAATAATAATAATAATTCCTACAAAAACAATAGGGACTTCGCAGCGGTCGCTGCTCAGGCCCTAATAATAATAATAATAATAATAATAATAAAAGTAATAATATTTTCTACAAAAACAATAGGGACCTCGCCGCGGTCGCTGCTCGGGCCGAAATAATAATTTCTACACAAAGTCCATTGTGGTGACCCGCCCCCTTTTAAGTAAATTCAAAATGGCCGACTTCCTGTAAAACCTAGCTCATTGCTCCAAGAGACTTTTTTGTAGGTCTTGGTCTTATACATACAGTGAACCCTCGCTACTTCGCGGTTCACCTTTCGCGGGTTCAGTGCTTCGCGGGTCTAAAAAATATTCGGGGGCATTGTAGTTTCGCCGAGCGGCACGACGGGGCGCTGGAGCGGTTAGACGGCCGGCGTGCGCCGAAGAAGAGCGTGGGCGAAGAGGAGAGTGGACGAAGAAGAGCACGTTCCCCCGGACACGATCGGTGGCGACGTTTCGCGCGGTTCGGACCGTACCAGAGCTCCGGTCGGCGTGCGTGGCAGTTAAGCCATAGAGGAGCACCTTCCCCGGGCACGGGCGGTGCCAAGCGGCCCCTAAGTTTAACCGAATGGAAGCTCCGGAGGAGGAGGGCATGTTCGCGTCACAGTAAGCCGAAGAGGAGCACCTTCCCCGGGCACGGGCGGTTCCAAGCGGCCCCTGAGTTTAACCGAATGGAAGCTCCGGAGGAGGAGGGCATGCTCGCGTCACAGTAAGCCGAAGAGGAGCACCTTCCCCGGGCACGGGCGGTTCCAAGCGGCCCCTAAGTTTAACCGAATGGAAGCTTCGGAGGAGGAGGGCATGCTCGCGTCACAGTAAGCCGAAGAGTAGCACCTTCCCCGGGCACGGCGGTGCCAAGCGGCCCCTAAGTTTAACCGAATGGAAGCTCCGGGGGAGGAGGGCGGGCGTGTGTCACAGTTAAGCCGAATTGGAGCACCTCTTCTGCCCGGGCACGAGCGGAGCGCGAGGCTGTCAGTTATGAATGAATAAATGAATAAATAAATAAAGAATGCCACCTTTCATTTCACAGGGCACACTGGACGGCATACCAGCAGGTAAAAGTCGGAGTAATTAAATAAATACAAAAAGAATGGCTGGGGAATAAAAAAATAATACGTTTTAATAATAATTTGGTTTTTTTGTTATAAAATGAATTTCACTCTCTCTCTCCCCGTATATATATATATATATATATATATATATATTTATTATATATATTGTATATTTTTTTTAAGCATTTTTGAAGGTGCGCCGCTACTTCGCGGATTTTCAGTTTTCGCGGGTGGTCTCGGTCCCCATTAACCGCGATAACCGAGGGTTCACTGTACTCCATAAAATTTACAAAAAGCGAGGTGAAACACTCAATCAGGGCTGCTTTTTTGAACATTTCTCGAGGGCCATGGCGAGCCATTTCAAAAAAGCTGCACAACTAACGTATAAAATATTGATAAATTTGCTCGGCCTGATGTGTGTGTAAAGTTTCACGAGTTGTCGTTCATATTTAGAACCTCATAATCAGCGTTGTTTTATTGCCGAACAGTGCAATGCCACTCCCACAACTTTTCACGAAAAAGGACAAATTTCGTATTGTGACATCCTCATGGCCGAAACAGTCATCCGAGCATATATGAGGGCGACCTTGTTGAGTTGCACGGAGAAAAACATCCAAGAAAATAACTTGTATTAGCTTTTACCAGTTGGTGGCGCTACTACTACGATGAAAAATAAGTCGGTAGATGTCTTCAGGGCTGAAGTATCCTCAAATGTGTACAACTTCGAGAAGATAGGATCATCTGAGTCATGTTGCCGGAGCTTTTGTTGCCACAGAGTACAATCGGACTTTTCAGCACCGTAATAGCCACGCCTTTTGCCAAAACGTCACAAAATTCGGCAGAGAGTAAGATCATTGTCTTGAGTCTTTTCTGACTAATTTTCAGTCGGATTCGTCAAAAGGGCACCGTGCAGTACGTGAAAATTAAAATAAAAACAAATTTTTGATTCCACTTGGCGGCGCTGTGTGTATAACAAAATAATAACATTAAGATGTCTTCAGGTCGGGACGTTTTATTTACAGGTAAAGGTTTGGATTTTTAGGAGCATGTGCAGGGGAGTTATTAAGCATTCATTTATTTGTATTAGGTTCATTTTGTCTTCTTATTATTGATATTTGACTGATTCATTAAAAGCAGACAATTATGTTTTAGGTTAATTTTTTCACTGACATGTTTCGGCGAGTCTTTCGCCTTCTTCAGAGTGTCGCATGATGGTGTCTTGAGCTGATGTTCCATGAGGGTGTGACTTACCTGTCAAAAAAATGAAAAAAATCAGAGCAGTAAAAGAACAAGCACAACATGAACATTACAAATCAGCAATCACTGACCACTGCAAAAGGGAAAACCACATCATGGACCGGGAGAAGGGCAGGGTCATCCGCACAGAAGAGAACAAACAACAGCGCTGGATCAGAGAGGCCATTGAGATCTGCAAGCGAGGCATAAAAACCATGAACAGAGACAAGGGAGCCTTCATCCTCTCTACCACCTGGACCAGCATCTTGGCGGAGTGAACGGACAGCGGGGGGCGTGACTTGCCTTCATTCTTGTGACAGGTAAGTCACGCCCTCATGGAACATCAGCTGATAAAGACGGGTCACAAGACACCATCATGTGACACTCTGAAGAAGGCGAAAGACTTTCGTATTGTGACATGCTCAAGGCCTAAACACTCATCCGAGCAAATATAAGGTAGATTTTGTTAACCTGCCCGGAGAAAAACATCAACGAAAATAATTTGTATTTGTTTTAACCAGTTGGTGGCGCTACCACTGCGATCAAAAATAAGTTGGCAGCAGTCTTCAGGGCCTGAATATCCTCAAATGTGAAAAATTTCGAGAAGATGGATCATCTGAATCATTTTGCAGGAACTTTTGTTGCCACGGAGAATAATCAGACTCTGCGGCACCGTAATAGCCACGCCCTTCGAAGGAAAGTCACAAAAATAGGGATAGAGTAAGATCAATGTCTTGAGTCTTTTCTAGCCAATTTTCAATCAGATTCGTTAAAAGGGCACCGTGCAGTACGTCAAAATGTAAAAAATGATATTGATTGGCGCAAGGTGTATAACTGAATATAAACATATAGATGTCTTCAGGTACAGACTCTTTATGTACATGTGAAGTTTTGGATTTTTAGCAGCATGTGCAGGAGAGTTATTAAGCATTTTGTCCATTGCGGCGAAGGAAATCTTAAGTGAAAACTTTGAAGCCCCGCCCCCGTCATATAGTATTTCGGAAACAAAAATTTTTAGCCCCAGTGTTTGTCCCAGGTCTTCAGATGCTACAGACAGAATTTTAAGGCAATCAGATGAAGCCTTTAGGATCAGGGTGCAAAAGAATGACCCCTGTAAACATGCAAAAAAGGGCAAAAGTCGGACTTTCAAAAATTCATAACTCACTTCCTGTTCATATTAGACGTTAAAATATCAAATTTTTCGCCATGCCCGATGAGACTGCCAAGTTTGGTGAGTTTTTGTGCATGTTTCGGGGGTCAAAAATGCGATCGAACAATCGGAAAAATAATAATAATAATAATTTCTACAAAAACAATAGGGACTTCGCAGCTGTCGCTGCTCAGGCCCTAATAATAATAATAATAATAATAATAAAAGTAATAATATTTTCTACAAAAACAATAGGGACCTCGCCGCGGTCGCTGCTCGGGCCCCAATAATAATTTCTACACAAAGTCCATTGTGGTGACCCGCCCCCTTTTAAGTAAATTCAAAATGGCCGACTTCCTGTAAAACCTAGCTCATTGCTCCAAGAGACTTTTTTGTAGGTCTTGGTCTTATACATACAGTGAACCCTCGCTACTTCGCGGTTCACCTTTCGCGGGTTCAGTGCTTCGCGGGTCTAAAAAATATTCGGGGGCATTGTAGTTTCGCCGAGCGGCACGACGGGGCGCTGGAGCGGTTAGACGGCCGGCGTGCGCCGAAGAAGAGCGTGGGCGAAGAGTAGAGTGGACGAAGAAGAGCACGTTCCCCCGGACACGATCGGTGGCGACGTTTCGCGCGGTTCGGACCGTACCAGAGCTCCGGCCAGCGTGCGTGGCAGTTAAGCCGTAGAGGAGCACCTTCCCCGGGCACGGGCGGTGCCAAGCGGCCCCTAAGTTTAACCGAATGGAAGCTCCGGAGGAGGAGGGCATGCTCGCGTCACAGTAAGCCGAAGAGGAGCACCTTCCCCGGGCACGGGCGGTTCCAAGCGGCCCCTAAGTTTAACCGAATGGAAGCTCCGGAGGAGGAGGGCATGCTCGCGTCACAGTAAGCCGAAGAGGAGCACCTTCCCCGGGCACGGGCGGTGCCAAGCGGCCCCTAAGTTTAACCGAATGGAAGCTCCGGGAGAGGAGGACGGGCGTGTGTCACAGTTAAGCCAAATTGGAGCACCTCTTCTGCCCGGGCACGAGCGGAGCGCGAGGCTGTCAGTTATGAATGAATAAATGAATAAATAAATAAAGAATGCCACCTTTCATTTCACAGGGCACACCGGACGGCGTACCAGCAGGTAAAAGTCGGAGTAATTAAATAAATACAAAAAGAATGGCTGGGGAATAAAAAAATAATACGTTTTAATAATAATTTGTTTTTTTTGTTATAACATGAATTTCACTCTCTCTCCCCCCGTATATATATATATATATATATATATATATATATATATATTTATATATTTATTATATATATTGTATATTTTTTTTAAGCATTTTTGAAGGTGCGCCGCTACTTCGCGGATTTTCAGTTTTCGCGGATGGTCTCGGTCCCCATTAACCGCGATAACCGAGGGTTCACTGTACTCCATAAAATTTACAAAAAGCGAGGTGAAACACTCAACCAGAGCTGCTTTTTTTTAACATATCTCGAGGGCCATGGCGAGCCATTTCAAAAAAGCTGCACAACTAACGTATAAAATATTGATAAATTTGCTCGGCCTGATGTGTGTGTAAAGTTTTACGAGTTGTCGTTCATATTTAGAACCTCATAATCAGCTTTGTTTTATTGCCGAACAGTGCAATGCCACTCCCACAACTTTTCACGAAAAATCACGAATTTCGTATTGTGACATCCTCATGGCCGAAACAGTCATCCGAGCATATATGAGGGCGACCTTGTTGAGTTGCACGGAGAAAAACATCCAAGAAAATAACTTGTATTAGCTTTTACCAGTTGGTGGCGCTACTACTACGATGTAAAATAAGTTGGTAGATGTCTTCAGGGCTGAAGTATCCTCAAATATGTACAACTTCGAGAAGATAGGATCATCTGAGTCATGTTGCCGGAGCTTTTGTTGCCACAGAGTACAATCGGACTTTTCAGCACCTTAATAGCCACGCCTTTTGCCAAAACGTCACAAAATTCGGCAGAGAGTAAGATCATTGTCTTGAGTCTTTTCTGACTAATTTTCAGTCGGATTCGTCAAAAGGGCACCGTGCAGTACGTGAAAATTAAAATAAAAACAAATTTTTGATTCCACTTGGCGGCACTGTGTGTATAACAAAATAATAACATTAAGATGTCTTCAGGTCGGGACGTTTTATTTACAGGTGAAGGTTTGGATTTTTAGGAGCATGTGCAGGGGAGTTATTAAGCATTCATTTATTTGTATTAGGTTCATTTTGTCTTCTTATTATTGATATTTGACTGATTCATTAAAAGCAGACAATTATGTTTTAGGTTAATTTTTTACCTGACATGTTTCGGCGAGTCTTTCGCCTTCTTCAGAGTGTCGCATGATGGTGTCTTGAGACCCGTCTTTATCAGCTTATGTACCATGAGGGTGTGACTTACCTGTCAAAAAAATGAAAAATCAGAGCAGTAAAAGAACAAGCACAACATGAACATTACAAATCAGCAATCACTGACCACTGCAAAAGGGAAAACCACATCATGGACCGGGAGAAGGGCAGGGTCATCCGCACAGAAGAGAACAAACAACAGCGCTGGATCAGAGAGGCCATTGAGATCTGCAAGCGAGGCATAAAAACCATGAACAGAGACAAGGGAGCCTTCATCCTCTCTACCACCTGGAGCAGCATTTTGGCGGAGTGAACGGACAGCGGGGGGCGTGACTTGCCTTCATTCTTGTGACAGGTAAGTCACGCCCTCATGGAACATCAGCTGATAAAGACGGGCCACAAGACACCATCATGTGACACTCTGAAGAAGGCGAAAGACTTTCGTATTGTGACATCCTCAAGGCCTAAACACTCATCCGAGCAAATGTAAGGTAGATTTTGTTAACCTGCCCGGAGAAAAAAATCAACGAAAATAATTTGTATTTGTTTTAACCAGTTGGTGGCGCTACCACTGCGATAAAAAATAAGTTGGCAGCCGTCTTAAGGGCCTGAATATCCTCAAATGTGAAAAATTTCGAGAAGATGGATCATCTGAATCATTTTGCAGGAACTTTTGTTGCCACGGAGAATAATCAGACTCTGCGGCACCGTAATAGCCACGCCCTTCGAAGGAAAGTCACAAAAATAGGGATAGAGTAAGATCAATGTCTTGAGTCTTTTCTAGCCAATTTTCAATCAGATTCGTTAAAAGGGCACCGTGCAGTACGTCAAAATGTAAAAAATGATATTGATTGGCGCAAGGTGTATAACTGAATATAAACATATAGATGTCTTCAGGTACAGACTCTTTATGTACATGTGAAGTTTTGGATTTTTAGCAGCATGTGCAGGAGAGTTATTAAGCATTTTGTCCATTGCGGCGAAGGACATCTTAAGTGAAAACTTTGATGCCCCGCCCCCGTCATATAGTATTTCGGAAACAAAAAATTTTAGCCCCAGTGTTTGTGCCAGGTCTTCAGATGCTACAGACAGAATTTTAAGGCAATCAGATGAAGCCTTTAGGATCAGGGTGCAAAAGAATGACCCCTGTAAACATGCAAAAAAGGGCAAAAGTCGGACTTTCAAAAATTCATAACTCACTTCCTGTTCATATTAGACGTTAAAATATCAAATTTTCCGCCATGCCCGATGAGACTGCCAAGTTTGGTGAGTTTTTGTGCATGTTTCGGGGTTCAAAAATGCGATCGAACAATCGGAAAAATAATAATAATAATAATTTCTACAAAAACAATAGGGACTTCGCAGCGGTCGCTGCTCAGGCCCTAATAATAATAATAATAATAATAATAAAAGTAATAATATTTTCTACAAAAACAATAGGGACCTCGCCGCGGTCGCTGCTCGGGCCCCAATAATAATTTCTACACAAAGTCCATTGTGGTGACCCGCCCCCTTTTAAGTAAATTCAAAATGGCCGACTTCCTGTAAAACCTAGCTCATTGCTCCAAGAGACTTTTTTGATGGTCTTGGTCTTATACAGACAGGGAACCCTCGCTACTTCGCGGTTCACCTTTCGCGGGTTCAGTGCTTCGCGGGTCTAAAAAATATTCGGGGGCATTGTAGTTTCGCCGAGCGGCACGACGGGGCGCTGGAGCGGTTAGACGGCCGGCGTGCGCCGAAGAAGAGCGTGGGCGAAGAGGAGAGTGGACGAAGAAGAGCACGTTCCCCCGGACACGATCGGTGGCGACGTTTCGCGCGGTTCGGACCGTACCAGAGCTCCGGCCAGCGTGCGTGGCAGTTAAGCCATAGAGGAGCACCTTCCCCGGGCACGGGCGGTGCCAAGCGGCCCCTAAGTTTAACCGAATGGAAGCTCCGGAGGAGGAGGGCATGCTCGCGTCACATTAAGCCGAAGAGGAGCACCTTCCCCGGGCACGGGCGGTTCCAAGCGGCCCCTAAGTTTAACCGAATGGAAGCTCCGGAGGAGGAGGGCATGCTCGCGTCACAGTAAGCCGAAGAGGAGCACCTTCCCCGGGCACGGGCGGTGCCAAGCGGCCCCTAAGTTTAACCGAATGGAAGCTCCGGGGGAGGAGGACGGGCGTGTGTCACAGTTAAGCCAAATTGGAGCACCTCTTCTGCCCGGGCACGAGCGGAGCGCGAGGCTGTCAGTTATGAATGAATAAATGAATAAATAAATAAAGAATGCCACCTTTCATTTCACAGGGCACACCGGACGGCGTACCAGCAGGTAAAAGTCGGAGTAATTAAATAAATACAAAAAGAATGGCTGGGGAATAAAAAAATAATACGTTTTAATAATAATTTGTTTTTTTTGTTATAACATGAATTTCACTCTCTCTCTCCCCGTATATATATATATATATATATATATATATATTTATTATATATATTGTATATTTTTTTTAAGCATTTTTGAAGGTGCGCCGCTACTTCGCGGATTTTCAGTTTTCGCGGGTGGTCTCGGTCCCCATTAACCGCGATAACCGAGGGTTCACTGTACTCCATAAAATTTACAAAAAGCGAGGTGAAACACTCAATCAGGGCTGCTTTTTTGAACATTTCTCGAGGGCCATGGCGAGCCATTTCAAAAAAGCTGCACAACTAACGTATAAAATATTGATGAATTAGCTCGGCCTGATGTGTGTGTAAAGTTTCACGAGTTGTCGTTCATATTTAGAACCTCATAATCAGCGTTGTTTTATTGCCGAACAGTGCAATGCCACTCCCACAACTTTTCACGAAAAAGGACAAATTTCGTATTGTGACATCCTCATGGCCGAAACAGTCATCCGAGCATATATGAGGGCGACCTTGTTGAGTTGCACGGAGAAAAACATCCAAGAAAATAACTTGTATTAGCTTTTACCAGTTGGTGGCGCTACTACTACGATGAAAAATAATTCGGTAGATGTCTTCAGGGCTGAAGTATCCTCAAATGTGTACAACTTCGAGAAGATAGGATCATCTGAGTCATGTTGCCGGAGCTTTTGTTGCCACAGAGTACAATCGGACTTTTCAGCACCGTAATAGCCACGCCTTTTGCCAAAACGTCACAAAATTCGGCAGAGAGTAAGATCATTGTCTTGAGTCGACGGGGCGCTGGAGCGGTTAGACGGCCGGCGTGCGCCGAAGAAGAGCGTGGGCGAAGAGGAGAGTGGACGAAGAAGAGCACGTTCCCCCGGACACGATCGGTGGCGACGTTTCGCGCGGTTCGGACCGTACCAGAGCTCCGGTCGGCGTGCGTGGCAGTTAAGCCATAGAGGAGCACCTTCCCCGGGCACGGGCGGTGCCAAGCGGCCCCTAAGTTTAACCGAATGGAAGCTCCGGAGGAGGAGGGCATGTTCGCGTCACAGTAAGCCGAAGAGGAGCACCTTCCCCGGGCACGGGCGGTTCCAAGCGGCCCCTGAGTTTAACCGAATGGAAGCTCCGGAGGAGGAGGGCATGCTCGCGTCACAGTAAGCCGAAGAGGAGCACCTTCCCCGGGCACGGGCGGTTCCAAGCGGCCCCTAAGTTTAACCGAATGGAAGCTCCGGAGGAGGAGGGCATGCTCGCGTCACAGTAAGTCGAAGAGTAGCACCTTCCCCGGGCACGGCGGTGCCAAGCGGCCCCTAAGTTTAACCGAATGGAAGCTCCGGGGGAGGAGGGCGGGCGTGTGTCACAGTTAAGCCGAATTGGAGCACCTCTTCTGCCCGGGCACGAGCGGAGCGCGAGGCTGTCAGTTATGAATGAATAAATGAATAAATAAATAAAGAATGCCACCTTTCATTTCACAGGGCACACCGGACGGCATACCAGCAGGTAAAAGTCGGAGTAATTAAATAAATACAAAAAGAATGGCTGGGGATTAAAAAAATAATACGTTTTAATAATAATTTGTTTTTTTTGTCATAAAATGAATTTCACTCTCTCTCTCCCCGTATATATATATATATATATATATATATATATATATATATTTATTATATATATTGTATATTTTTTTTAAGCATTTTTGAAGGTGCGCCGCTACTTCGCGGATTTTCAGTTTTCGCGGGTGGTCTCGGTCCCCATTAACCGCGATAACCGAGGGTTCACTGTACTCCATAAAATTTACAAAAAGCGAGGTGAAACACTCAATCAGGGCTGCTTTTTTGAACATTTCTCGAGGGCCATGGCGAGCCATTTAAAAAAAGCTGCACAACTAACGTATAAAATATTGATGAATTAGCTCGGCCTGATGTGTGTGTAAAGTTTCACGAGTTGTCGTTCATATTTAGAACCTCATAATCAGCGTTGTTTTATTGCCGAACAGTGCAATGCCACTCCCACAACTTTTCACGAAAAAGGACAAATTTCGTATTGTGACATCCTCATGGCCGAAACAGTCATCCGAGCATATATGAGGGCGACCTTGTTGAGTTGCACGGAGAAAAACATCCAAGAAAATAACTTGTATTAGCTTTTACCAGTTGGTGGCGCTACTACTACGATGAAAAATAATTCGGTAGATGTCTTCAGGGCTGAAGTATCCTCAAATGTGTACAACTTCGAGAAGATAGGATCATCTGAGTCATGTTGCCGGAGCTTTTGTTGCCACAGAGTACAATCGGACTTTTCAGCACCGTAATAGCCACGCCTTTTGCCAAAACGTCACAAAATTCGGCAGAGAGTAAGATCATTGTCTTGAGTCTTTTCTGACTAATTTTCAGTCGGATTCGTCAAAAGGGCACCGTGCAGTACGTGAAAATTAAAATAAAAACAAATTTTTGATTCCACTTGGCGGCGCTGTGTGTATAACAAAATAATAACATTAAGATGTCTTCAGGTCGGGACGTTTTATTTACAGGTGAAGGTTTGCATTTTTAGGAGCATGTGCAGGGGAGTTATTAAGCATTCATTTATTTGTATTAGGTTCATTTTGTCTTCTTATTATTGATATTTGACTGATTCATTAAAAGCAGACAATTATGTTTTAGGTTAATTTTTTCACTGACATGTTTCGGCGAGTCTTTCGCCTTCTTCAGAGTGTCGCATGATGGTGTCTTGAGCTGATGTTCCATGAGGGTGTGACTTACCTGTCAAAAAAATGAAAAAAATCAGAGCAGTAAAAGAACAAGCACAACATGAACATTACAAATCAGCAATCACTGACCACTGCAAAAGGGAAAACCACATCATGGACCGGGAGAAGGGCAGGGTCATCCGCACAGAAGAGAACAAACAACAGCGCTGGATCAGAGAGGCCATTGAGATCTGCAAGCGAGGCATAAAAACCATGAACAGAGACAAGGGAGCCTTCATCCTCTCTACCACCTGGACCAGCATCTTGGCGGAGTGAACGGACAGCGGGGGGCGTGACTTGCCTTCATTCTTGTGACAGGTAAGTCACGCCCTCATGGAACATCATCTGATAAAGACGGGTCACAAGGCACCATCATGTGACACTCTGAAGAAGGCGAAAGACTTTCGTATTGTGACATGCTCAAGGCCTAAACACTCATCCGAGCAAATATAAGGTAGATTTTGTTAACCTGCCCGGAGAAAAACATCAACGAAAATAATTTGTATTTGTTTTAACCAGTTGGTGGCGCTACCACTGCGATCAAAAATAAGTTGGCAGCCGTCTTCAGGGCCTGAATATCCTCAAATGTGAAAAATTTCGAGAAGATGGATCATCTGAATCATTTTGCAGGAACTTTTGTTGCCACGGAGAATAATCAGACTCTGCGGCACCGTAATAGCCACGCCCTTCGAAGGAAAGTCACAAAAATAGGGATAGAGTAAGATCAATGTCTTGAGTCTTTTCTAGCCAATTTTCAATCAGATTCGTTAAAAGGGCACCGTGCAGTACGTCAAAATGTAAAAAATTATATTGATTGGCGCAAGGTGTATAACTGAATATAAACATATAGATGTCTTCAGGTACAGACTCTTTATGTACATGTGAAGTTTTGGATTTTTAGCAGCATGTGCAGGAGAGTTATTAAGCATTTTGTCCATTGCGGCGAAGGAAATCTTAAGTGAAAACTTTGAAGCCCCGCCCCCGTCATATAGTATTTCGGAAACAAAAATTTTTAGCCCCAGTGTTTGTCCCAGGTCTTCAGATGCTACAGACAGAATTTTAAGGCAATCAGATGAAGCCTTTAGGATCAGGGTGCAAAAGAATGACCCCTGTAAACATGCAAAAAAGGGCAAAAGTCGGACTTTCAAAAATTCATAACTCACTTCCTGTTCATATTAGACGTTAAAATATCAAATTTTTCGCCATGCCCGATGAGACTGCCAAGTTTGGTGAGTTTTTGTGCATGTTTCGGGGGTCAAAAATGCGATCGAACAATCGGAAAAATAATAATCATAATATTTCTACAAAAACAATAGGGACCTCGCCGCGGTCGCGGCTCGGGCCCCAATAATAATTTCTACACAAAGTCCATGTGGTGACCCGCCCCCTTTTAAGTAAATTCAAAATGGCCGACTTCCTGTAAAACCTAGCTCATTGCTCCAAGAGACTTTTTTGTAGGTCTTGGTCTTATACATACAGTGAACCCTCGCTACTTCGCGGTTCACCTTTCGCGGGTTCAGTGCTTCGCGGGTCTAAAAAATATTCGGGGGCATTGTAGTTTCGCCGAGCGGCACGACGGGGCGCTGAAGCAGTTAGACGGCCGGCGTGCGCCGAAGAAGAGCGTGGGCGAAGAGGAGAGTGGACGAAGAAGAGCACGTTCCCCCGGACACGATCGGTGGCGACGTTTCGCGCGGTTCGGACCGTACCAGAGCTCCGGCCGGCGTGCGTGGCAGTTAAGCCGTAGAGGAGCACCTTCCCCGGGCACGGGCGGTGCCAAGCGGCCCCTAAGTTTAACCGAATGGAAGCTCCGGAGGAGGAGGGCATGCTCGCGTCACAGTAAGCCGAAGAGGAGCACCTTCCCCGGGCACGGGCGGTTCCAAGCGGCCCCTAAGTTTAACCGAATGGAAGCTCCGCAGGAGGAGGGCATGCTCGCGTCACAGTAAGCCGAAGAGGAGCACCTTCCCCGGGCACGGGCGGTGCCAAGCGGCCCCTAAGTTTAACCGAATGGAAGCTCCGGGGGAGGAGGGCGGGCGTGTGTCACAGTGAAGCCGAATTGGAGCACCTCTTCTGCCCGGGCACGAGCGGAGCGCGAGGCTGTCAGTTATGAATGAATAAATGAATAAATAAATAAAGAATGCCACCTTTCATTTCACAGGGCACACCGGACGGCGTACCAGCAGGTAAAAGTCGGAGTAATTAAATAAATACAAAAAGAATGGCTGGGGAATAAAAAAATAATACGTTTTAATAATAATTTGTTTTTTTTGTTATAACATGAATTTCACTCTCTGTCTCTCTCTCTCCCCCGTATATATATATATATATATATATTTATTATATATATTGTATATTTTTTTTAAGCATTTTTGAAGGTGCGCCGCTACTTCGCGGATTTTCAGTTTTTGCGGGTGGTCTCGGTCTCCATTAACCGCGATAACCGAGGGTTCACTGTACTCCATAAAATTTACAAAAAGCGAGGTGAAACACTCAACCAGGGCTGCTTTTTTGAACATTTCTCGAGGGCCATGGCGAGCCATTTCAAAAAAGCTGCACAACTAACGTATAAAATATTGATAAATTTGCTCGGCCTGATGTGTGTGTAAAGTTTCACGAGTTGTCGTTCATATTTAGAACCTCATAATCAGCTTTGTTTTATTGCCGAACAGTGCAATGCCACTCCCACAACTTTTCATGAAAAAGGACGAATTTCGTATTGTGACATCCTCATGGCCAAAACAGTCATCCGAGCATATATGAGGGCAACCTTGTTGAGTTGCACGGAGAAAAACATCCAAGAAAATAACTTGTATTA
The DNA here is from genome assembly GCF_059441095.1 of Idiotropiscis lumnitzeri. Lineage (NCBI taxonomy): Eukaryota > Metazoa > Chordata > Actinopteri > Syngnathiformes > Syngnathidae > Idiotropiscis > Idiotropiscis lumnitzeri. The sequence continues at coordinate 21,780 of NW_028283564.1, read as the reverse complement.
GCTTTTACCAGTTGGTGGCGCTACTACTACGATGAAAAATAAGTTGGTAGATGTCTTCAGGGCTTAAGTATCCTCAAATGTGTGCAACTTCGAGAAGATAGGATCACCTGAGTCATGTTGCTGGAGCTTTTGTTGCCACAGAGTACAATCGGACTTTTCAGCACCGTAATAGCCACGCCTTTTGCCAAAACGTCACAAAATTCGGCAGAGAGTAAGATCATTGTCTTGAGTCTTTTCTGACTAATTTTCAGTCGGATTCGTCGAAAGGGCACCGTGCAGTACGTGAAAATTAAAATAAAAACAAATTTTTGATTCCACTTGGCGGCACTGTGTGTATAACAAAATAATAACATTAAGATGTCTTCAGGTCGGGACGTTTTATTTACAGGTGAAGGTTTGGATTTTTAGGAGCATGTGCAGGGGAGTTATTAAGCATTCATTTATTTGTATTAGGTTCATTTTGTCTTCTTATTATTGATATTTGACTGATTCATTAAAAGCAGACAATTATGTTTTAGGTTAATTTTTTACCTGACATGTTTCGGCGAGTCTTTCGCCTTCTTCAGAGTGTCGCATGATGGTGTCTTGAGACCCGTCTTTATCAGCTGATGTTCCATGAGGGTGTGACTTACCTGTCAAAAAAATGAAAAATCAGAGCAGTAAAAGAACAAGCACAACATGAACATTACAAATCAGCAATCACTGACCACTGCAAAAGGGAAAACCACATCATGGACCGGGAGAAGGGCAGGGTCATCCGCACCGAAGAGAACAAACAACAGCGCTGGATCAGAGAGGCCATTGAGATCTGCAAGCGAGGCATAAAAACCATGAACAGAGACAAGGGAGCCTTCATCCTCTCTACCACCTGGAGCAGCATTTTGGCGGAGTGAACGGACAGCGGGGGGCGTGACTTGCCTTCATTCTTGTGACAGGTAAGTCACGCCCTCATGGAACATCAGCTGATAAAGACGGGCCACAAGACACCATCATGTGACACTCTGAAGAAGGCGAAAGACTTTCGTATTGTGACATCCTCAAGGCCTAAACACTCATCCGAGCAAATGTAAGGTAGATTTTGTTAACCTGCCCGGAGAAAAAAATCAACGAAAATAATTTGTATTTGTTTTAACCAGTTGGTGGCGCTACCACTGCGATCAAAAATAAGTTGGCAGCCGTCTTCAGGGCCTGAATATCCTCAAATGTGAAAAATTTCGAGAAGATGGATCATCTGAATCATTTTGCAGGAACTTTTGTTGCCACGGAGAATAATCAGACTCTGCGGCACCGTAATAGCCACACCCTTCGAAGGAAAGTCACAAAAATAGGGATAGAGTAAGATCAATGTCTTGAGTCTTTTCTAGCCAATTTTCAATCAGATTCGTTAAAAGGGCACCGTGCAGTACGTCAAAATGTAAAAAATGATATTGATTGGCGCAAGGTGTATAACTGAATATAAACATATAGATGTCTTCAGGTACAGACTCTTTATGTACATGTGAAGTTTTGGATTTTTAGCAGCATGTGCAGGAGAGTTATTAAGCATTTTGTCCATTGCGGCGAAGGAAATCTTAAGTGAAAACTTTGATGCCCCGCCCCCGTCATATAGTATTTCGGAAACAAAAAATTTTAGCCCCAGTGTTTGTGCCAGGTCTTCAGATGCTACAGACAGAATTTTAAGGCAATCAGATGAAGCCTTTAGGATCAGGGTGCAAAAGAATGACCCCTGTAAACATGCAAAAAAGGGCAAAAGTCGGACTTTCAAAAATTCATAACTCACTTCCTGTTCATATTAGACGTTAAAATATCAAATTTTTCGCCATGCCCGATGAGACTGCCAAGTTTGGTGAGTTTTTGTGCATGTTTCGGGGGTCAAAAATGCGATCGAACAATTGGAAAAATAATAATAATAATAATTTCTACAAAAACAATAGGGACTTCGCAGCGGTCGCTGCTCAGGCCCTAATAATAATAATAATAATAATAATAAAAGTAATAATATTTTCTACAAAAACAATAGGGACCTCGCCGCGGTCGCTGCTCGGGCCCCAATAATAATTTCTACACAAAGTCCATTGTGGTGACCCGCCCCCTTTTAAGTAAATTAAAAATGGCCGACTTCCTGTAAAACCTAGCTCATTGCTCCAAGAGACTTTTTTGTAGGTCTTGGTCTTATACATACAGTGAACCCTCGCTACTTCGCGGTTCACCTTTCGCGGGTTCAGTGCTTCGCGGGTCTAAAAAATATTCGGGGGCATTGTAGTTTCGCCGAGCGGCACGACGGGGCGCTGGAGCGGTTAGACGGCCGGCGTGCGCCGAAGAAGAGCGTGGGCGAAGAGGAGAGTGGACGAAGAAGAGCACGTTCCCCCGGACACGATCGGTGGCGACGTTTCGCGCGGTTCGGACCGTACCAGAGCTCCGGCCAGCGTGCGTGGCAGTTAAGCCGTAGAGGAGCACCTTCCCCGGGCACGGGCGGTGCCAAGCGGCCCCTAAGTTTAACCGAATGGAAGCTCCGGAGGAGGAGGGCATGCTCGCGTCACAGTAAGCCGAAGAGGAGCACCTTCCCCGGGCACGGGCGGTTCCAAGCGGCCCCTAAGTTTAACCGAATGGAAGCGCCGGAGGAGGAGGGCATGCTCGCGTCACAGTAAGCCGAAGAGGAGCACCTTCCCCGGGCACGGGCGGTGCCAAGCGGCCCCTAAGTTTAACCGAATGGAAGCTCCGGGGGAGGAGGACGGGCGTGTGTCACAGTTAAGCCAAATTGGAGCACCTCTTCTGCCCGGGCATGAGCGGAGCGCGAGGCTGTCAGTTATGAATGAATAAATGAATAAATAAATAAAGAATGCCACCTTTCATTTCACAGGGCACACCGGACGGCGTACCAGCAGGTAAAAGTCGGAGTAATTAAATAAATACAAAAAGAATGGCTGGGGAATAAAAAAATAATACGTTTTAATAATAATTTGTTTTTTTTGTTATAACATGAATTTCACTCTCTCTCTCCCCGTATATATATATATATATATATATATATATATATATATATATATTTATATATTTATTATATATATTGTATATTTTTTTTAAGCATTTTTGAAGGTGCGCCGCTACTTCGCGGATTTTCAGTTTTCGCGGATGGTCTCGGTCCCCATTAACCGCGATAACTGAGGGTTCACTGTACTCCATAAAATTTACAAAAAGCGAGGTGAAACACTCAACCAGAGCTGCTTTTTTTTAACATTTCTCGAGGGCCATGGCGAGCCATTTCAAAAAAGCTGCACAACTAACGTATAAAATATTGATAAATTTGCTCGGCCTGATGTGTGTGTAAAGTTTCACGAGTTGTCGTTCATATTTAGAACCTCATAATCAGCGTTGTTTTATTGCCGAACAGTGCAATGCCACTCCCACAACTTTTCACGAAAAATCACGAATTTCGTATTGTGACATCCTCATGGCCGAAACAGTCATCCGAGCATATATGAGGGCGACCTTGTTGAGTTGCACGGAGAAAAACATCCAAGAAAATAACTTGTATTAGCTTTTACCAGTTGGTGGCGCTACTACTACGATGTAAAATAAGTTGGTAGATGTCTTCTGGGCTGAAGTATCCTCAAATGTGTACAACTTCGAGAAGATAGGATCATCTGAGTCATGTTGCCGGAGCTTTTGTTGCCACAGAGTACAATCGGACTTTTCAGCACCTTAATAGCCACGCCTTTTGCCAAAACGTCACAAAATTCGGCAGAGAGTAAGATCATTGTCTTGAGTCTTTTCTGACTAATTTTCAGTCGGATTCGTCAAAAGGGCACCGTGCAGTACGTGAAAATTAAAATAAAAACAAATTTTTGATTCCACTTGGCGGCACTGTGTGTATAACAAAATAATAACATTAAGATGTCTTCAGGTCGGGACGTTTTATTTACAGGTGAAGGTTTGGATTTTTAGGAGCATGTGCAGGGGAGTTATTAAGCATTCATTTATTTGTATTAGGTTCATTTTGTCTTCTTATTATTGATATTTGACTGATTCATTAAAAGCAGACAATTATGTTTTAGGTTAATTTTTTACCTGACATGTTTCGGCGAGTCTTTCGCCTTCTTCAGAGTGTCGCATGATGGTGTCTTGAGACCCGTCTTTATCAGCTGATGTTCCATGAGGGTGTGACTTACCTGTCAAAAAAATGAAAAAATCAGAGCAGTAAAAGAACAAGCACAACATGAACATTACAAATCAGCAATCACTGACCACTGCAAAAGGGAAAACCACATCATGGACCGGGAGAAGGGCAGGATCATCCGCACAGAAGAGAACAAACAACAGCGCTGGATCAGAGAGGCCATTGAGATCTGCAAGCGAGGCATAAAAACCATGAACAGAGACAAGGGAGCCTTCATCCTCTCTACCACCTGGAGCAGCATCTTGGCGGAGTGAACGGACAGCGGGGGGCGTGACTTGCCTTCATTCTTGTGACAGGTAAGTCACGCCCTCATGGAACATCAGCTGATAAAGACGGGTCACAAGACAGCATCATGTGACACTCTGAAGAAGGCGAAAGACTTTCGTATTGTGACATGCTCAAGGCCTAAACACTCATCCGAGCAAATATAAGGTAGATTTTGTTCACCTGCCCGGAGAAAAACATCAACGAAAATAATTTGTATTTGTTTTAACCAGTTGGTGGCACTACCACTGCGATCAAAAATAAGTTGGCAGCCGTCTTCAGGGCCTGAATATCCTCAAATGTGAAAGATTTCCAGAAGATGGATCATCTGAATCATTTTGCAGGAACTTTTGTTGCCACGGAGAATAATCAGACTCTGCGGCACCGTAATAGCCACGCCCTTTGAAGGAAAGTCGTAAAAATAGGGATAGAGTAAGATCAATGTCTTGAGTCTTTTCTAGCCAATTTTCAATCAGATTCGTTAAAAGGGCTACGTGCAGTACGTCAAAATGTAAAAAATGATATTGATTGGCGCAAGGTGTATAACTGAATATAAACATATAGATGTCTTCAGGTACAGACTCTTTATGTACATGTGAAGTTTTGGATTTTTAGCAGCATGTGCAGGAGAGTTATTAAGCATTTTGTCCATTGCGGCGAAGGAAATCTTAAGTGAAAACTTTGATGCCCCGCCCCCGTCATATAGTATTTCGGAAACAAAAAATTTTAGCCCCAGTGTTTGTCCCAGGTCTTCAGATGCTACAGACAGAATTTTAAGGCAATCAGATGAAGCCTTTAGGATCAGGGTGCAAAAGAATGACCCCTGTAAACATGCAAAAAAGGGCAAAAGTCGGACTTTCAAAAATTCATAACTCACTTCCTGTTCATATTAGACGTTAAAATATCAAATTTTTCGCCATGCCCGATGAGACTGCCAAGTTTGGTGAGTTTTTGTGCATGTTTCTGGGGGTCAAAAATGCGATCGAACAATCGGAAAAATAATAATAATAATAATTTCTACAAAAACAATAGGGACTTCGCAGCGGTCGCTGCTCAGGCCCTAATAATAATAATAATAATAATAATAAAAGTAATAATATTTTCTACAAAAACAATAGGGACCTCGCCGCGGTCGCTGCTCGGGCCCCAATAATAATTTCTACACAAAGTCCATTGTGGTGACCCGCCCCCTTTTAAGTAAATTCAAAATGGCCGACTTCCTGTAAAACCTAGCTCATTGCTCCAAGAGACTTTTTTGTAGGTCTTGGTCTTATACATACAGTGAACCCTCGCTACTTCGCGGTTCACCTTTCGCGGGTTCAGTGCTTCGCGGGTCTAAAAAATATTCGGGGGCATTGTAGTTTCGCCGAGCGGCACGATGGGGCGCTGGAGCGGTTAGACGGCCGGCGTGCGCCGAAGAAGAGCGTGGGCGAAGAGGAGAGTGGACGAAGAAGAGCACGTTCCCCCGGACACGATCGGTGGCGACGTTTCGCGCGGTTCGGACCGTACCAGAGCTCCGGCCGGCGTGCGTGGCAGTTAAGCCGTAGAGGAGCACCTTCCCCGGGCACGGGCGGTTCCAAGCGGCCCCTAAGTTTAACCGAATGGAAGCTCCGGAGGAGGAGGGCATGCTCGCGTCACAGTAAGCCGAAGAGGAGCACCTTCCCCGGGCACGGGCGGTGCCAAGCGGCCCCTAAGTTTAACCGAATGGAAGCTCCGGGGGAGGAGGGCGGGCGTGTGTCACAGTTAAGCCAAATTGGAGCACCTCTTCTGCCCGGGCACGAGCGGAGCGCGAGGCTGTCAGTTATGAATGAATAAATGAATAAATAAATAAAGAATGCCACCTTTCATTTCACAGGGCACACCGGACGGCGTACCAGCAGGTAAAAGTCGGAGTAATTAAATAAATACTAAAAGAATGGCTGGGGAATAAAAAAATAATACGTTTTAATAATAATTTGGTTTTTTTGTTATAACATGAATTTCACTCTCTCTCTCCCCGTATATATATATATATATATATATATATATATATATATATTATTATATATATTGTTTATTTTTTTTAAGCATTTTTGAAGGTGCGCCGCTACTTCGCGGATTTTCAGTTTTCGCGGGTGGTCTCGGTCCCCGTTAACCGCGATAACCGAGGGTTCACTGTACTCCATAAAATTTACAAAAAGCGAGGTGAAACACTCAACCAGAGCTGCTTTTTTTAACATTTCTCGAGGGCCATGGCGAGCCATTTCAAAAAAGCTGCACAACTAACGTATAAAATATTGATAAATTTGCTCGGCCTGATGCGTGTGTAAAGTTTTACGAGTTGTCGTTCATATTTAGAACCTCATAATCAGCTTTGTTTTATTGCCGAACAGTGCAATGCCACTCCCACAACTTTTCATGAAAAAGGACGAATTTCGTATTGTGACATCCTCATGGCCGAAACAGTCATCCGAGCATATATGAGGGCGACCTTGTTGAGTTGCACGGAGAAAAACATCCAAGAAAATAACTTGTATTAGCTTTTACCAGTTGGTGGCGCTACTACTACGATGTAAAATAAGTTGGTAGATGTCTTCAGGGCTGAAGTATCCTCAAATGTGTACAACTTCGAGAAGATAGGATCATCTGAGTCATGTTGCCGGAGCTTTTGTTGCCACAGAGTACAATCGGACTTTTCAGCACCTTAATAGCCACGCCTTTTGCCAAAACGTCACAAAATTCGGCAGAGAGTAAGATCATTGTCTTGAATCTTTTCTGACTCATTTTCAGTCGGATTCGTCAAAAGGGCACCGTGCAGTACGTGAAAATTAAAATAAAAACAAATTTTTGATTCCACTTGGCGGCACTGTGTGTATAACAAAATAATAACATTAAGATGTCTTCAGGTCGGGACGTTTTATTTACAGGTGAAGGTTTGGATTTTTAGGAGCATGTGCAGGGGAGTTATTAAGCATTCATTTATTTGTATTAGGTTCATTTTGTCTTCTTATTATTGATATTTGACTGATCCATTAAAAGCAGACAATTATGTTTTAGGTTAATTTTTTACCTGACATGTTTCGGCGAGTCTTTCGCCTTCTTCAGAGTGTCGCATGATGGTGTCTTGAGACCCGTCTTTATCAGCTGATGTTCCATGAGGGTGTGACTTACCTGTCAAAAAAATGAAAAATCAGAGCAGTAAAAGAACAAGCACAACATGAACATTACAAATCAGCAATCACTGACCACTGCAAAAGGGAAAACCACATCATGGACCGGGAGAAGGGCAGGGTCATCCGCACCGAAGAGAACAAACAACAGCGCTGGATCAGAGAGGCCATTGAGATCTGCAAGCGAGGCATAAAAACCATGAACAGAGACAAGGGAGCCTTCATCCTCTCTACCACCTGGAGCAGCATTTTGGCGGAGTGAACGGACAGCGGGGGGCGTGACTTGCCTTCATTCTTGTGACAGGTAAGTCACGCCCTCATGGAACATCAGCTGATAAAGACGGGCCACAAGACACCATCATGTGACACTCTGAAGAAGGCGAAAGACTTTCGTATTGTGACATCCTCAAGGCCTAAACACTCATCCGAGCAAATGTAAGGTAGATTTTGTTAACCTGCCCGGAGAAAAAAATCAACGAAAATAATTTGTATTTGTTTTAACCAGTTGGTGGCGCTACCACTGCGATAAAAAATAAGTTGGCAGCCGTCTTCAGGGCCTGAATATCCTCAAATGTGAAAAATTTCGAGAAGATGGATCATCTGAATCATTTTGCAGGAACTTTTGTTGCCACGGAGAATAATCAGACTCTGCGGCACCGTAATAGCCACGCCCTTCGAAGGAAAGTCACAAAAATAGGGATAGAGTAAGATGAATGTCTTCAGTCTTTTCTAGCCAATTTTCAATCAGATTCGTTAAAAGGGCACCGTGCAGTACGTCAAAATGTAAAAAATTATATTGATTGGCGCAAGGTGTATAACTGAATATAAACATATAGATGTCTTCAGGTACAGACTCTTTATGTACATGTGAAGTTTTGGATTTTTAGCAGCATGTGCAGGAGAGTTATTAAGCATTTTGTCCATTGCGGCGAAGGAAATCTTAAGTGAAAACTTTGATGCCCCGCCCCCGTCATATAGTATTTCGGAAACAAAAAATTTTAGCCCCAGTGTTTGTGCCAGGTCTTCAGATGCTACAGACAGAATTTTAAGGCAATCAGATGAAGCCTTTAGGATCAGGGTGCAAAAGAATGACCCCTGTAAACATGCAAAAAAGGGCAAAAGTCGGACTTTCAAAAATTCATAACTCACTTCCTGTTCATATTAGACGTTAAAATATCAAATTTTTCGCCATGCCCGATGAGACTGCCAAGTTTGGTGAGTTTTTGTGCATGTTTCGGGGGTCAAAAATGCGATCGAACAATCGGAAAAATAATAATAATAATAATTTCTACAAAAACAATAGGGACTTCGCAGCGGTCGCTGCTCAGGCCCTAATAATAATAATAATAATAATAATAAAAGTAATAATATTTTCTACAAAAACAATAGGGACCTCGCCGCGGTCGCTGCTCGGGCCCCAATAATAATTTCTACACAAAGTCCATTGTGGTGACCCGCCCCCTTTTAAGTAAATTCAAAATGGCCGACTTCCTGTAAAACCTAGCTCATTGCTCCAAGAGACTTTTTTGTAGGTCTTGGTCTTATACATACAGTGAACCCTCGCTACTTCGCGGTTCACCTTTCGCGGGTTCAGTGCTTCGCGGGTCTAAAAAATATTCGGGGGCATTGTAGTTTCGCCGAGCGGCACGACGGGGCGCTGGAGCGGTTAGACGGCCGGCGTGCGCCGAAGAAGAGCGTGGGCGAAGAGGAGAGTGGACGAAGAAGAGCACGTTCCCCCGGACACGATCGGTGGCGACGTTTCGCGCGGTTCGGACCGTACCAGAGCTCCGGCCAGCGTGCGTGGCAGTTAAGCCGTAGAGGAGCACCTTCCCCGGGCACGGGCGGTGCCAAGCGGCCCCTAAGTTTAACCGAATGGAAGCTCCGGAGGAGGAGGGCATGCTCGCGTCACAGTAAGCCGAAGAGGAGCACCTTCCCCGGGCACGGGCGGTTCCAAGCGGCCCCTAAGTTTAACCGAATGGAAGCGCCGGAGGAGGAGGGCATGCTCGCGTCACAGTAAGCCGAAGAGGAGCACCTTCCCCGGGCACGGGCGGTGCCAAGCGGCCCCTAAGTTTAACCGAATGGAAGCTCCGGGGGAGGAGGACGGGCGTGTGTCACAGTTAAGCCAAATTGGAGCACCTCTTCTGCCCGGGCATGAGCGGAGCGCGAGGCTGTCAGTTATGAATGAATAAATGAATAAATAAATAAAGAATGCCACCTTTCATTTCACAGGGCACACCGGACGGCGTACCAGCAGGTAAAAGTCGGAGTAATTAAATAAATACAAAAAGAATGGCTGGGGAATAAAAAAATAATACGTTTTAATAATAATTTGTTTTTTTTGTTATAACATGAATTTCACTCTCTCTCTCCCCGTATATATATATATATATATATATATATATATATATATATTTATATATTTATTATATATATTGAATATTTTTTTTAAGCATTTTTGAAGGTGCGCCGCTACTTCGCGGATTTTCAGTTTTCGCGGATGGTCTCGGTCCCCATTAACCGCGATAACTGAGGGTTCACTGTACTCCATAAAATTTACAAAAAGCGAGGTGAAACACTCAACCAGAGCTGCTTTTTTTTAACATTTCTCGAGGGCCATGGCGAGCCATTTCAAAAAAGCTGCACAACTAACGTATAAAATATTGATAAATTTGCTCGGCCTGATGTGTGTGTAAAGTTTCACGAGTTGTCGTTCATATTTAGAACCTCATAATCAGCGTTGTTTTATTGCCGAACAGTGCAATGCCACTCCCACAACTTTTCACGAAAAATCACGAATTTCGTATTGTGACATCCTCATGGCCGAAACAGTCATCCGAGCATATATGAGGGCGACCTTGTTGAGTTGCACGGAGAAAAACATCCAAGAAAATAACTTGTATTAGCTTTTACCAGTTGGTGGCGCTACTACTACGATGTAAAATAAGTTGGTAGATGTCTTCTGGGCTGAAGTATCCTCAAATGTGTACAACTTCGAGAAGATAGGATCATCTGAGTCATGTTGCCGGAGCTTTTGTTGCCACAGAGTACAATCGGACTTTTCAGCACCTTAATAGCCACGCCTTTTGCCAAAACGTCACAAAATTCGGCAGAGAGTAAGATCATTGTCTTGAGTCTTTTCTGACTAATTTTCAGTCGGATTCGTCAAAAGGGCACCGTGCAGTACGTGAAAATTAAAATAAAAACAAATTTTTGATTCCACTTGGCGGCACTGTGTGTATAACAAAATAATAACATTAAGATGTCTTCAGGTCGGGACGTTTTATTTACAGGTGAAGGTTTGGATTTTTAGGAGCATGTGCAGGGGAGTTATTAAGCATTCATTTATTTGTATTAGGTTCATTTTGTCTTCTTATTATTGATATTTGACTGATTCATTAAAAGCAGACAATTATGTTTTAGGTTAATTTTTTACCTGACATGTTTCGGCGAGTCTTTCGCCTTCTTCAGAGTGTCGCATGATGGTGTCTTGAGACCCGTCTTTATCAGCTGATGTACCATGAGGGTGTGACTTACCTGTCAAAAAAATGAAAAATCAGAGCAGTAAAAGAACAAGCACAACATGAACATTACAAATCAGCAATCACTGACCACTGCAAAAGGGAAAACCACATCATGGACCGGGAGAAGGGCAGGGTCATCCGCACAGAAGAGAACAAACAACAGCGCTGGATCAGAGAGGCCATTGAGATCTGCAAGCGAGGCATAAAAACCATGAACAGAGACAAGGGAGCCTTCATCCTCTCTACCACCTGGAGCAGCATTTTGGCGGAGTGAACGGACAGCGGGGGGCGTGACTTGCCTTCATTCTTGTGACAGGTAAGTCACGCCCTCATGGAACATCAGCTGATAAAGACGGGCCACAAGACACCATCATGTGACACTCTGAAGAAGGCGAAAGACTTTCGTATTGTGACATCCTCAAGGCCTAAACACTCATCCGAGCAAATGTAAGGTAGATTTTGTTAACCTGCCCGGAGAAAAAAATCAACGAAAATAATTTGTATTTGTTTTAACCAGTTGGTGGCGCTACCACTGCGATAAAAAATAAGTTGGCAGCCGTCTTCAGGGCCTGAATATCCTCAAATGTGAAAAATTTCGAGAAGATGGATCATCTGAATCATTTTGCAGGAACTTTTGTTGCCACGGAGAATAATCAGACTCTGCGGCACCGTAATAGCCACGCCCTTCGAAGGAAAGTCACAAAAATAGGGATAGAGTAAGATCAATGTCTTCAGTCTTTTCTAGCCAATTTTCAATCAGATTCGTTAAAAGGGCACCGTGCAGTACGTCAAAATGTAAAAAATTATATTGATTGGCGCAAGGTGTATAACTGAATATAAACATATAGATGTCTTCAGGTACAGACTCTTTATGTACATGTGAAGTTTTGGATTTTTAGCAGCATGTGCAGGAGAGTTATTAAGCATTTTGTCCATTGCGGCGAAGGAAATCTTAAGTGAAAACTTTGATGCCCCGCCCCCGTCATATAGTATTTCGGAAACAAAAAATTTTAGCCCCAGTGTTTGTGCCAGGTCTTCAGATGCTACAGACAGAATTTTAAGGCAATCAGATGAAGCCTTTAGGATCAGGGTGCAAAAGAATGACCCCTGTAAACATGCAAAAAAGGGCAAAAGTCGGACTTTCAAAAATTCATAACTCACTTCCTGTTCATATTAGACGTTAAAATATCAAATTTTTCGCCATGCCCGATGAGACTGCCAAGTTTGGTGAGTTTTTGTGCATGTTTCGGGGGTCAAAAATGCGATCGAACAATCGGAAAAATAATAATAATAATAATTTCTACAAAAACAATAGGGACTTCGCAGCGGTCGCTGCTCAGGCCCTAATAATAATAATAATAATAATAAAAAAAGTAATAATGTTTTCTACAAAAACAATAGGGACCTCGCCGCGGTCGCTGCTCGGGCCCCAATAATAATTTCTACACAAAGTCCATTGTGGTGACCCGCCCCCTTTTAAGTAAATTCAAAATGGCCGACTTCCTGTAAAACCTAGCTCATTGCTCCAAGAGACTTTTTTGTAGGTCTTGGTCTTATACATACAGTGAACCCTCGCTACTTCGCGGTTCACCTTTCGCGGGTTCAGTGCTTCGCGGGTCTAAAAAATATTCGGGGGCATTGTAGTTTCGCCGAGCGGCACGACGGGGCGCTGGAGCGGTTAGACGGCCGGCGTGCGCCGAAGAAGAGCGTGGGCGAAGAGGAGAGTGGACGAAGAAGAGCACGTTCCCCCGGACACGATCGGTGGCGACGTTTCGCGCGGTTCGGACCGTACCAGAGCTCCGGCCGGCGTGCGTGGCAGTTAAGCCGTAGAGGAGCACCTTCCCCGGGCACGGGCGGTTCCAAGCGGCCCCTAAGTTTAACCGAATGGAAGCTCCGGAGGAGGAGGGCATGCTCGCGTCACAGTAAGCCGAAGAGGAGCACCTTCCCCGGGCACGGGCGGTGCCAAGCGGCCCCTAAGTTTAACCGAATGGAAGCTCCGGGGGAGGAGGGCGGGCGTGTGTCACAGTTAAGCCAAATTGGAGCACCTCTTCTGCCCGGGCACGAGCGGAGCGCGAGGCTGTCAGTTATGAATGAATAAATGAATAAATAAATAAAGAATGCCACCTTTCATTTCACAGGGCACACCGGACGGCGTACCAGCAGGTAAAAGTCGGAGTAATTAAATAAATACTAAAAGAATGGCTGGGGAATAAAAAAATAATACGTTTTAATAATAATTTGGTTTTTTTGTTATAACATGAATTTCACTCTCTCTCTCCCCGTATATATATATATATATATATATTTATTATATATATTGTTTATTTTTTTTAAGCATTTTTGAAGGTGCGCCGCTACTTCGCGGATTTTCAGTTTTCGCGGGTGGTCTCGGTCCCCGTTAACCGCGATAACCGAGGGTTCACTGTACTCCATAAAATTTACAAAAAGCGAGGTGAAACACTCAACCAGAGCTGCTTTTTTTAACATTTCTCGAGGGCCATGGCGAGCCATTTCAAAAAAGCTGCACAACTAACGTATAAAATATTGATAAATTTGCTCGGCCTGATGTGTGTGTAAAGTTTTACGAGTTGTCGTTCATATTTAGAACCTCATAATCAGCTTTGTTTTATTGCCGAACAGTGCAATGCCACTCCCACAACTTTTCATGAAAAAGGACGAATTTCGTATTGTGACATCCTCATGGCCGAAACAGTCATCCGAGCATATATGAGGGCGACCTTGTTGAGTTGCACGGAGAAAAACATCCAAGAAAATAACTTGTATTAGCTTTTACCAGTTGGTGGCGCTACTACTACGATGTAAAATAAGTTGGTAGATGTCTTCAGGGCTGAAGTATCCTCAAATGTGTACAACTTCGAGAAGATAGGATCATCTGAGTCATGTTGCCGGAGCTTTTGTTGCCACAGAGTACAATCGGACTTTTCAGCACCTTAATAGCCACGCCTTTTGCCAAAACGTCACAAAATTCGGCAGAGAGTAAGATCATTGTCTTGAATCTTTTCTGACTCATTTTCAGTCGGATTCGTCAAAAGGGCACCGTGCAGTACGTGAAAATTAAAATAAAAACAAATTTTTGATTCCACTTGGCGGCACTGTGTGTATAACAAAATAATAACATTAAGATGTCTTCAGGTCGGGACGTTTTATTTACAGGTGAAGGTTTGGATTTTTAGGAGCATGTGCAGGGGAGTTATTAAGCATTCATTTATTTGTATTAGGTTCATTTTGTCTTCTTATTATTGATATTTGACTGATTCATTAAAAGCAGACAATTATGTTTTAGGTTAATTTTTTACCTGACATGTTTCGGCGAGTCTTTTGCCTTCTTCAGAGTGTCGCATGATGGTGTCTTGAGCTGATGTTCCATGAGGGTGTGACTTACCTGTCAAAAAAATGAAAAAAATCAGAGCAGTAAAAGAACAAGCACAACATGAACATTACAAATCAGCAATCACTGACCACTGCAAAAGGGAAAACCACATCATGGACCGGGAGAAGGGCAGGGTCATCCGCACAGAAGAGAACAAACAACAGCGCTGGATCAGAGAGGCCATTGAGATCTGCAAGCGAGGCATAAAAACCATGAACAGAGACAAGGGAGCCTTCATCCTCTCTACCACCTGGAGCAGCATCTTGGCGGAGTGAACGGACAGCGGGGGGCGTGACTTGCCTTCATTCTTGTGACAGGTAAGTCACGCCCTCATGGAACATCAGCTGATAAAGACGGGTCACAAGACAGCATCATGTGACACTCTGAAGAAGGCGAAAGACTTTCGTATTGTGACATGCTCAAGGCCTAAACACTCATCCGAGCAAATATAAGGTAGATTTTGTTCACCTGCCCGGAGAAAAACATCAACGAAAATAATTTGTATTTGTTTTAACCAGTTGGTGGCACTACCACTGCGATCAAAAATAAGTTGGCAGCCGTCTTCAGGGCCTGAATATCCTCAAATGTGAAAGATTTCCAGAAGATGGATCATCTGAATCATTTTGCAGGAACTTTTGTTGCCACGGAGAATAATCAGACTCTGCGGCACCGTAATAGCCACGCCCTTTGAAGGAAAGTCGTAAAAATAGGGATAGAGTAAGATCAATGTCTTGAGTCTTTTCTAGCCAATTTTCAATCAGATTCGTTAAAAGGGCTACGTGCAGTACGTCAAAATGTAAAAAATGATATTGATTGGCGCAAGGTGTATAACTGAATATAAACATATAGATGTCTTCAGGTACAGACTCTTTATGTACATGTGAAGTTTTGGATTTTTAGCAGCATGTGCAGGAGAGTTATTAAGCATTTTGTCCATTGCGGCGAAGGAAATCTTAAGTGAAAACTTTGATGCCCCGCCCCCGTCATATAGTATTTCGGAAACAAAAAATTTTAGCCCCAGTGTTTGTCCCAGGTCTTCAGATGCTACAGACAGAATTTTAAGGCAATCAGATGAAGCCTTTAGGATCAGGGTGCAAAAGAATGACCCCTGTAAACATGCAAAAAAGGGCAAAAGTCGGACTTTCAAAAATTCATAACTCACTTCCTGTTCATATTAGACGTTAAAATATCAAATTTTTCGCCATGCCCGATGAGACTGCCAAGTTTGGTGAGTTTTTGTGCATGTTTCGGGGGTCAAAAATGCGATCGAACAATTGGAAAAATAATAATAATAATAATTTCTACAAAAACAATAGGGACTTCGCAGCGGTCGCTGCTCAGGCCCTAATAATAATAATAATAATAATAATAAAAGTAATAATATTTTCTACAAAAACAATAGGGACCTCGCCGCGGTCGCTGCTCGGGCCCCAATAATAATTTCTACACAAAGTCCATTGTGGTGACCCGCCCCCTTTTAAGTAAATTCAAAATGGCCGACTTCCTGTAAAACCTAGCTCATTGCTCCAAGAGACTTTTTTGTAGGTCTTGGTCTTATACATACAGTGAACCCTCGCTACTTCGCGGTTCACCTTTCGCGGGTTCAGTGCTTCGCGGGTCTAAAAAATATTCGGGGGCATTGTAGTTTCGCCGAGCGGCACGACGGGGCGCTGGAGCGGTTAGACGGCCGGCGTGCGCCGAAGAAGAGCGTGGGCGAAGAGGAGAGTGGACGAAGAAGAGCACGTTCCCCCGGACACGATCGGTGGCGACGTTTCGCGCGGTTCGGACCGTACCAGAGCTCCGGCCAGCGTGCGTGGCAGTTAAGCCGTAGAGGAGCACCTTCCCCGGGCACGGGCGGTGCCAAGCGGCCCCTAAGTTTAACCGAATGGAAGCTCCGGAGGAGGAGGGCATGCTCGCGTCACAGTAAGCCGAAGAGGAGCACCTTCCCCGGGCACGGGCGGTTCCAAGCGGCCCCTAAGTTTAACCGAATGGAAGCGCCGGAGGAGGAGGGCATGCTCGCGTCACAGTAAGCCGAAGAGGAGCACCTTCCCCGGGCACGGGCGGTGCCAAGCGGCCCCTAAGTTTAACCGAATGGAAGCTCCGGGGGAGGAGGACGGGCGTGTGTCACAGTTAAGCCAAATTGGAGCACCTCTTCTGCCCGGGCACGAGCGGAGCGCGAGGCTGTCAGTTATGAATGAATAAATGAATAAATAAATAAAGAATGCCACCTTTCATTTCACAGGGCACACCGGACGGCGTACCAGCAGGTAAAAGTCGGAGTAATTAAATAAATACAAAAAGAATGGCTGGGGAATAAAAAAATAATACGTTTTAATAATAATTTGTTTTTTTTGTTATAACATGAATTTCACTCTCTCTCTCCCCGTATATATATATATATATATATATATATATATATATATATATATTTATATATTTATTATATATATTGTATATTTTTTTTAAGCATTTTTGAAGGTGCGCCGCTACTTCGCGGATTTTCAGTTTTCGCGGATGGTCTCGGTCCCCATTAACCGCGATAACTGAGGGTTCACTGTACTCCATAAAATTTACAAAAAGCGAGGTGAAACACTCAACCAGAGCTGCTTTTTTTTAACATTTCTCGAGGGCCATGGCGAGCCATTTCAAAAAAGCTGCACAACTAACGTATAAAATATTGATAAATTTGCTCGGCCTGATGTGTGTGTAAAGTTTCACGAGTTGTCGTTCATATTTAGAACCTCATAATCAGCGTTGTTTTATTGCCGAACAGTGCAATGCCACTCCCACAACTTTTCACGAAAAATCTCGAATTTCGTATTGTGACATCCTCATGGCCGAAACAGTCATCCGAGCATATATGAGGGCGACCTTGTTGAGTTGCACGGAGAAAAACATCCAAGAAAATAACTTGTATTAGCTTTTACCAGTTGGTGGCGCTACTACTACGATGTAAAATAAGTTGGTAGATGTCTTCTGGGCTGAAGTATCCTCAAATGTGTACAACTTCGAGAAGATAGGATCATCTGAGTCATGTTGCCGGAGCTTTTGTTGCCACAGAGTACAATCGGACTTTTCAGCACCTTAATAGCCACGCCTTTTGCCAAAACGTCACAAAATTCGGCAGAGAGTAAGATCATTGTCTTGAGTCTTTTCTGACTAATTTTCAGTCGGATTCGTCAAAAGGGCACCGTGCAGTACGTGAAAATTAAAATAAAAACAAATTTTTGATTCCACTTGGCGGCACTGTGTGTATAACAAAATAATAACATTAAGATGTCTTCAGGTCGGGACGTTTTATTTACAGGTGAAGGTTTGGATTTTTAGGAGCATGTGCAGGGGAGTTATTAAGCATTCATTTATTTGTATTAGGTTCATTTTGTCTTCTTATTATTGATATTTGACTGATTCATTAAAAGCAGACAATTATGTTTTAGGTTAATTTTTTACCTGACATGTTTCGGCGAGTCTTTCGCCTTCTTCAGAGTGTCGCATGATGGTGTCTTGAGACCCGTCTTTATCAGCTGATGTTCCATGAGGGTGTGACTTACCTGTCAAAAAAATGAAAAAATCAGAGCAGTAAAAGAACAAGCACAACATGAACATTACAAATCAGCAATCACTGACCACTGCAAAAGGGAAAACCACATCATGGACCGGGAGAAGGGCAGGATCATCCGCACAGAAGAGAACAAACAACAGCGCTGGATCAGAGAGGCCATTGAGATCTGCAAGCGAGGCATAAAAACCATGAACAGAGACAAGGGAGCCTTCATCCTCTCTACCACCTGGAGCAGCATCTTGGCGGAGTGAACGGACAGCGGGGGGCGTGACTTGCCTTCATTCTTGTGACAGGTAAGTCACGCCCTCATGGAACATCAGCTGATAAAGACGGGTCACAAGACAGCATCATGTGACACTCTGAAGAAGGCGAAAGACTTTCGTATTGTGACATGCTCAAGGCCTAAACACTCATCCGAGCAAATATAAGGTAGATTTTGTTCACCTGCCCGGAGAAAAACATCAACGAAAATAATTTGTATTTGTTTTAACCAGTTGGTGGCACTACCACTGCGATCAAAAATAAGTTGGCAGCCGTCTTCAGGGCCTGAATATCCTCAAATGTGAAAGATTTCCAGAAGATGGATCATCTGAATCATTTTGCAGGAACTTTTGTTGCCACGGAGAATAATCAGACTCTGCGGCACCGTAATAGCCACGCCCTTTGAAGGAAAGTCGTAAAAATAGGGATAGAGTAAGATCAATGTCTTGAGTCTTTTCTAGCCAATTTTCAATCAGATTCGTTAAAAGGGCTACGTGCAGTACGTCAAAATGTAAAAAATGATATTGATTGGCGCAAGGTGTATAACTGAATATAAACATATAGATGTCTTCAGGTACAGACTCTTTATGTACATGTGAAGTTTTGGATTTTTAGCAGCATGTGCAGGAGAGTTATTAAGCATTTTGTCCATTGCGGCGAAGGAAATCTTAAGTGAAAACTTTGATGCCCCGCCCCCGTCATATAGTATTTCGGAAACAAAAAATTTTAGCCCCAGTGTTTGTCCCAGGTCTTCAGATGCTACAGACAGAATTTTAAGGCAATCAGATGAAGCCTTTAGGATCAGGGTGCAAAAGAATGACCCCTGTAAACATGCAAAAAAGGGCAAAAGTCGGACTTTCAAAAATTCATAACTCACTTCCTGTTCATATTAGACGTTAAAATATCAAATTTTTCGCCATGCCCGATGAGACTGCCAAGTTTGGTGAGTTTTTGTGCATGTTTCTGGGGGTCAAAAATGCGATCGAACAATCGGAAAAATAATAATAATAATAATTTCTACAAAAACAATAGGGACTTCGCAGCGGTCGCTGCTCAGGCCCTAATAATAATAATAATAATAATAATAAAAGTAATAATATTTTCTACAAAAACAATAGGGACCTCGCCGCGGTCGCTGCTCGGGCCCCAATAATAATTTCTACACAAAGTCCATTGTGGTGACCCGCCCCCTTTTAAGTAAATTCAAAATGGCCGACTTCCTGTAAAACCTAGCTCATTGCTCCAAGAGACTTTTTTGTAGGTCTTGGTCTTATACATACAGTGAACCCTCGCTACTTCGCGGTTCACCTTTCGCGGGTTCAGTGCTTCGCGGGTCTAAAAAATATTCGGGGGCATTGTAGTTTCGCCGAGCGGCACGATGGGGCGCTGGAGCGGTTAGACGGCCGGCGTGCGCCGAAGAAGAGCGTGGGCGAAGAGGAGAGTGGACGAAGAAGAGCACGTTCCCCCGGACACGATCGGTGGCGACGTTTCGCGCGGTTCGGACCGTACCAGAGCTCCGGCCGGCGTGCGTGGCAGTTAAGCCGTAGAGGAGCACCTTCCCCGGGCACGGGCGGTTCCAAGCGGCCCCTAAGTTTAACCGAATGGAAGCTCCGGAGGAGGAGGGCATGCTCGCGTCACAGTAAGCCGAAGAGGAGCACCTTCCCCGGGCACGGGCGGTGCCAAGCGGCCCCTAAGTTTAACCGAATGGAAGCTCCGGGGGAGGAGGGCGGGCGTGTGTCACAGTTAAGCCAAATTGGAGCACCTCTTCTGCCCGGGCACGAGCGGAGCGCGAGGCTGTCAGTTATGAATGAATAAATGAATAAATAAATAAAGAATGCCACCTTTCATTTCACAGGGCACACCGGACGGCGTACCAGCAGGTAAAAGTCGGAGTAATTAAATAAATACTAAAAGAATGGCTGGGGAATAAAAAAATAATACGTTTTAATAATAATTTGGTTTTTTTGTTATAACATGAATTTCACTCTCTCTCTCCCCGTATATATATATATATATATATATATATATATATATATATTATATATATTGTTTATTTTTTTTAAGCATTTTTGAAGGTGCGCCGCTACTTCGCGGATTTTCAGTTTTCGCGGGTGGTCTCGGTCCCCGTTAACCGCGATAACCGAGGGTTCACTGTACTCCATAAAATTTACAAAAAGCGAGGTGAAACACTCAACCAGAGCTGCTTTTTTTAACATTTCTCGAGGGCCATGGCGAGCCATTTCAAAAAAGCTGCACAACTAACGTATAAAATATTGATAAATTTGCTCGGCCTGATGCGTGTGTAAAGTTTTACGAGTTGTCGTTCATATTTAGAACCTCATAATCAGCTTTGTTTTATTGCCGAACAGTGCAATGCCACTCCCACAACTTTTCATGAAAAAGGACGAATTTCGTATTGTGACATCCTCATGGCCGAAACAGTCATCCGAGCATATATGAGGGCGACCTTGTTGAGTTGCACGGAGAAAAACATCCAAGAAAATAACTTGTATTAGCTTTTACCAGTTGGTGGCGCTACTACTACGATGTAAAATAAGTTGGTAGATGTCTTCAGGGCTGAAGTATCCTCAAATGTGTACAACTTCGAGAAGATAGGATCATCTGAGTCATGTTGCCGGAGCTTTTGTTGCCACAGAGTACAATCGGACTTTTCAGCACCTTAATAGCCACGCCTTTTGCCAAAACGTCACAAAATTCGGCAGAGAGTAAGATCATTGTCTTGAATCTTTTCTGACTCATTTTCAGTCGGATTCGTCAAAAGGGCACCGTGCAGTACGTGAAAATTAAAATAAAAACAAATTTTTGATTCCACTTGGCGGCACTGTGTGTATAACAAAATAATAACATTAAGATGTCTTCAGGTCGGGACGTTTTATTTACAGGTGAAGGTTTGGATTTTTAGGAGCATGTGCAGGGGAGTTATTAAGCATTCATTTATTTGTATTAGGTTCATTTTGTCTTCTTATTATTGATATTTGACTGATCCATTAAAAGCAGACAATTATGTTTTAGGTTAATTTTTTACCTGACATGTTTCGGCGAGTCTTTCGCCTTCTTCAGAGTGTCGCATGATGGTGTCTTGAGACCCGTCTTTATCAGCTGATGTTCCATGAGGGTGTGACTTACCTGTCAAAAAAATGAAAAATCAGAGCAGTAAAAGAACAAGCACAACATGAACATTACAAATCAGCAATCACTGACCACTGCAAAAGGGAAAACCACATCATGGACCGGGAGAAGGGCAGGGTCATCCGCACCGAAGAGAACAAACAACAGCGCTGGATCAGAGAGGCCATTGAGATCTGCAAGCGAGGCATAAAAACCATGAACAGAGACAAGGGAGCCTTCATCCTCTCTACCACCTGGAGCAGCATTTTGGCGGAGTGAACGGACAGCGGGGGGCGTGACTTGCCTTCATTCTTGTGACAGGTAAG